>NC_080381.1:30612595-30834534 GCF_014773155.1 Arachis stenosperma | reverse complement strand
CTGACACCTTAAGGAATCTCTATACTGTGACATAGAGGATTCCACATCTTCTTGTTCTCTTCTCTTTCATATGAGCAGAAGCAGAGACAAAGGCATTCTTGTTGAATCTGACCCTGAACCTGAAAGGACCTTGAAGAGAAAGCTAAGAGAAGCCAAAGCACAACTCTCTTTAGAGGACCTGACGAATTCTTCAAAGAAGAAGAACACATGGCAGCCGAAACAACAACATGCCAACAATGCAAGGAAGGTGCTGGGTGACTTTACTGCACCTACTCCCAACTTCTATGGGAGAAGCATCTCTATCCCTGCCATTGGAGCAAACACTTTGAGCTTAAGCCTCAATTATTTCTCTAATGCAACAGAATTGCAAGTTCCAGGGACTTCCAATGGAAGATCCTCATCAATTTTAGTTGAATTCTTGCAAATCTGTGACACAGTCAAGACTAATGGGGTTGACCCTGAGGTCTACAGACTGATGCTATTCCCTTTTGCTGTAAGAGACGAGCTAGAATATGGTTGGACTCACAACCTAAAGATAGCCTGGACTCTTGGAAAAGCTAGTCAATGCCTTCTTGGCAAAGTTCTTTCCACCCCAAAATGGAGTAAGCTTAGAGTGGAAGTCCAAACCTTCAGACAGAAGGATGGAGAATCCCTCTATGAAGCTTGGGAAAGATACAAACAATTAATCAGAAAATGTCCCTCAGACATGCTTTCTGAATGGAGCATCATAGGTATCTTCTATGATGGTCTCTCTGAACTATCCAATGTCTTTGGATAGCTCTGCTGGAGGATCTTCATCTGAAGAAGACGCCTGCAGAGGCTCAGAGCTAATTGAAATGGTTGCAAATAACCAATTCATGTACACTTCTGAAAGGAATCCTGTGAATAATGGGACTAATCAGAAGAAGGAGTTCTTGAGATTGACACTCTGAATGCCATATTGGCTCAGAACAAGATATTGACTCAACAAGTCAATTTGATTTCTCAAAGTCTGTCTGGAATGCAAATGCACCTGGCAGTACTAAGGAAGCTTCATCTGAGGAAGAAGCTTATGATCCTGAAAACCCTTCAATGGAAGAGGTGAATTACCTAGGAGAACCCTATGGAAACACCTATAATTCTTCATGGAGAAATCACCCAAATTTCTCGTGGAGAATCAAGAGAGACCTCAACAAGGTTTCAATAATAATAATGGTGGAAGAACAGGTTTAGCAATAACAAGCCTTTTCCATCATCTTCTCAGCAACAGACAGAGAGTTCTAAGCAGAATACCTCTGACTTAGCAACATGGTCTCTGATCTAATCAAACCACTCAAAGTTTCATGAATGAAACAAGGTCCTCCATCAGAAATTTGGAAGGACAAGTGGGTCAGCTGAGCAAGAAAGTTACTGAACTCCCTCCTAGTACTCTCCCAAGTAATACAGAAGAATCCAAAAGGAGAGTGCAAAGCCATAACCATGGCCGAATATGGAGAGGAAAGAGAGGAGGTGACGCCACTGAGGAAGACCTCAGTGGGCGTGCACCAACCTCCTCTGAGTTCCCCAATGAGGAACCATGGGAATCTGAGGCTCAAATGAGACCATAGAGATTCCATTGGACTTACTTCTGCCTTTCATGAGCTCTGATGAGTATTCTTCCTCTGAAGAGGACGAGTATGTCACTGAAGAGCAGTTGCTAAATACCTTGGAGCAATCATGAAGTTAAATGACAAGTTATTTGGAAATGAGACTTGGGAAGATGAACCTCCTTTGCTCACCAAAGAACTGGATGACTTGTCTAGGCAGAAATTACCTCAAAAGAGACAAGATCCTGGGAAGTTTTCCATACCTTGTACCATAGGCACCATGACCTTCAAGAAGGCCCTGTGTGACTTAGGGTCAAGTGTGAACCTCATGCCTCTCTCTGTAATGGAGAAGCTAGGGATCTTTGAGGTACAAGCTGCAAGAATCTCATTGGAGATGGCAGACAACTCACGAAAACAAGCTCATGGACTTGTAGAGAATGTTTTGGTAAAAGTTGAAGACCATTACATCCCTACTGATTTCATAGTCCTAGAGACTGGGAAGTGCATGGATGAATCCATCATCCTTGGCAGACACTTCCTAGCCACAGCAAAGGCTGTGATTGATGTTGATAGAGGTGAACTAGTCATTCAAGTGAATGAAGAATCCTTTGTGTTTAAGGCTCAAGGATATCCCTCTGTCACCATGGAGAGGAAGCTTGAAGAGCTTCTCTCAAATCAGAGTCAAACAGAGCCCCCACAGTCAAACTCTAAGTTTGGTGTTGGGAGGCCACAACCAAACTCTAAGTTTGATGTTGAACCCCCACATTCAAACTCTAAGTTTGGTGTTGGGAGGTTCCCACATTGCTCTGATCATTTGTGAGGCTCCATGAGAGCCATCTGTCAAGCTACTGACATTAAAGAAGCGCTTGTTGGGAGGCAACCCATTGATTATATTTTATATATTTCCTTGTTATTTTATGTTTTTTTTTGTAGGTTGATGATCATAAGAAGTCACAAAATCCATTGAAAAAGCAAAAACAGAATGAAAAACAGGAAGAAAAACAGCACACCCTGGAGGAAGAATTCACTGGCGTTTAAACGCCAGTGAGGCTAGCAGTTGGGCGTTTAACGCCCAGTCTGGCACCATTCTGGGCGTTTAACGCCAGAAAGGGGCACCAGACTGGCGTTAAATGCCAGAAAAGGGCAAGAACCTGGCGTTAAACGCCAGGAATGGGCACCAGCCCGGCGTTTAACGCCAGAAATGGCTCAAAACGTGATTTTGAGCAACATTTGGTGCAGGGATGACTTTTGCTTGACACCACAGGATCTGTGGACCCCACAGGACCCCACCACCACTCTCTCTCTTCTTCCCCCATTCACCAATCACCTCAATACCTCTTCCCCAAAAACCCTTCACCTATCAAATCCCATCTTTCTCTTCACCACTCACATCCATCCTTCATAAAACCCCACCAACCTCACCCTTCAAATTCAAACCACTTTCCCTCCCAAAACCCACCCATAATGGCCGAACACCATCTCCCCTCTCCCCTATAAATACCCTTCTTCACTCCTTCATTTTCACACAACCTAAACACCACTTTTCCCCTTCTTTGGCCGAATACAAAGCCATTCCCCTCTCCCTCATTTCTTCTTCTTCTACTCTCTTCTTTCTTCTTTTGCTCGAGGACGAGCAAACCTTTTAAGTTTGGTGTGGTAAAAGCGTTGCTTTTTCGTTTTCCATAACCATTTATGGCATCCAAGGCCGGAGAAACCTCTAAAAGAGGAAAGGGAAGGCAAAAGCTTCCACCTCCGAGTCATGGGAGATGGAGAGATTCATCTCAAGGGTGCATCAAGACCACTTCTATGAAGTTGTGGCCTTGAAGAAGGTGATCCCCGAGGTCCCCTTTTCACTCAAAAAGGGTGAATATCCGGAGATCCGCCATGAGATCCGAAGAAGAGGTTGGAAAGCACTTACCAACCCCATTCACAAGTCGGAATCTTGATGGTTCAGAGTTCTATGCCAATGCATGGATCACAAAGAACCATGATCAAAGTATGAACCCGAATCCAAAGAATTATCTTACTATGGTTCGGGGGAAATACTTGGATTTCAGTCCGGAAAGTGTGAGGGTAGCGCTCAACTTGCCTATGATGCAAGGAGATGAACATCCTTACACTAGAAGGGTCAACTTTGATCAAAGGTTGGACCAAGTCCTCACAGTCATATGTGAAGAGGGCGCACAATGGAAGAGAGATTCAAGAGGCAAGCCGGTTCAATTGAGAAGGCATGACCTCAAACCCGTGGCTAGAGGATGGTTGGAGTTCATTCAACGCTCAATCATTCCCACTAGCAACCGGTCCGAAGTTACTCTAGACCGGGCCATCATGATTCATAGCATCATGATTGGAGAAGAAGTGGAAGTTCATGAGGTTATAACCCAAGAACTCTATAAAGTGGCGGACAAGTCTTCCACCTTGGCAAGGCTAGCCTTTCCTCATCTCATTTGTCACCTCTGTTATTCAGTTGGAGTTGACATAGAAGGAGATACCCCTATTGATGAGGACAAGCCCATTACCAAGAAAAGGATGGAGTACACAAGAGACCCCACTCATCATGAGATCCCTGAGATTTCTCAAGGGATGCACTTTCCTCCACAAAACTATTGGGAGCAACTAAACACCTCCCTAGGGGAACTGAGTTCCAACATGGGACAACTAAGGGTGGAGCATCAAGAACACTCCATCATCCTTCATGAAATTAGAGAAGACCAAAGAATCATGAGGGAGGAGCAACAAAGACAAGGAAGAGACATTGAGGAGCTCAAGCACTCCATAGGATCTTCAAGAGGAAGAAAGAGCCGCCATCACTAAGGTGGACCCGTTCTTTGATTTCCTTGTTCTTTATTCTTCTGTTTTTCAAATTTTATGCTTATGTTTATTCATGTTTGTGTCTTGTGATCATTAGTGTCTTAGTGTCTATGCCTTAAAGTTATGAATGTCCTATGAATCCATCACCTTTCTTGAATAAAAATGTGCTTAATTGAAAAGGAAAGAATTGCATGAATTCTGAATTTTATAATAGTTTAATTAATTTGATGTGGTGGTAATACTCTTGTTCTCTGAATGTATGCTTAAACAGTGCATATGTATCTTGAATTTGTGGTTCATGAAGGTTGGCTCTTGAAAGAATGATGAAAAAGGAGACATGTTACTGAGGATCTGAAAAATCCTTAAAAATGATTCTTGAAGCAAGAAAAAGCAGTGAATACAAAAAAAAAAAAGCAAGCGAAAAAAAAAGAGAAGAAAACCGAAAAAAAAATAGAAGAGAAAAAGAAAGAAAAAGAAAGAATAAAGTTGTGATCCAAGGCAAAAAGAGTGTGCTTAAGAACCCTGGACACCTCTAATTGGGGACTCTAGCAAAGCTGAGTCACAATCTGAAAAGGTTCACCCAATTATGTGTCTGTGGCATGTATGTATCCGGTGGTAATACTGGAGGACAGATGCTTTGGGCCACGGCCAAGACTCATAAAGTAGCTGTGTTCAAGAATCATCATACTTAACTAGGAGAATCAATAACACTATCTGGATTCTGAGTTCCTAAAGAAGCAACCATTCTGAATTTCAAAGTATAGACTGAGATGCCAAAACTGTTCAGAGGCAAAAGCTAAAAGCCCCGCTCATCTAATTAATACTGATCTTCATAGATGTTTTTGGAATTCATTGCATATTCTCTTCTTTTTATCTTATTTGATTTCCAGTTGCTTGAGGACAAGCAACAATTTAAGTTTGGTGTTGTGATGAGCGGATAATTTATACGCTTTTTGGCATTATTTTTAGTATGTTTTTAGTATGATCTAGTTAGTTTTTAGTATATTTTTATTAGTTTTTAGTTAAAATTCACTTTTCTGGACTTTACTATGAGTTTGTGTGTTTTTCTGTGATTTCAGGTATTTTCTGGCTGAAATTGAGGGACCTGAGCAAAAATCTGATTCAGAGACTGAAAAGGACTGCAGATGCTGTTGGATTCTGACCTCCCTGCACTCGAAGTGGATTTTCTGGAGCTACAGAAGCCCAATTGGCGCGCTCTCAACGGCGTTGGAAAGTAGACATCCTGGGCTTTCCAGCAATATATGATAGTCCATACTTTGCCCAAGATTTAATGGCCCAAACCGGCGTTCAAAGTCACCTCAAGAAATCCCAGCGTTAAACGCTGGAACTGGCACCCAAATGGGAGTTAAACGCCCAAACTGGCATAAAAGCTGGCGTTTAACTCCAAGAAGAGTCTCTACACGAAATTGCTTCATTGCTCAGCCCAAGCACACACCAAGTGGGCCCGGAAGTGGATTTTTATGTCATTTACTCATCTTTGTACACCTTAGGCTACGAGTTATCTATAAGTAGGACCTTTTACTATTGTATTAGAAGACTTTGGTAGCTATCTTCGTTTTATGCTATCTTAGATCATTGGGAGGCTGGCCATTCGGCCATGCCTAGACCTTATGCTTATGTATTTTCAACGGTGGAGTTTCTACACACCATAGATTAAGGTGTGGAGCTCTGCTGTACCTCGAGTATTAATGCAATTACTATTGTTCTTCTATTCAATTCCGCTTGTTCTTTGCCCAAGATATCACTTGTTCTTCAACTTGATGAAGGTGATGATCCGTGACACTCATCATCATTCTCACTCATGAACAAGGTGACTGACAACCATTCTTGTTCTACAAGCAATCAAAGCTCTAGTGAATATCTCTTGGATTCTTTAATCGGAATCTTCGTGGTATAGGCGAGAACTGATGGCGGCATTCAAGAGAATCCGGAAGGTCTAACCTTGTCTGTGGTATTCTGAGTAGGATTCAATGATTGAATGACTGTGACGTGCTTCAAACTCCTGAGGGCGGGGCGTTAGTGACAGACGCAAAAGAATCACTGGATTCTATTCCGGCCTGATTGAGAACCGACAGATGGATAGCCGTGCCGTGACAGGGTGCGTTGAACATTACCAATGAGAGGATGGGAGGTAGCCACTGACAACGGTGAAACCCTTGCATAAGCTTGCCATGGAAAGGAGTAAGAAGGATTGGATGAAGACAGTAGGAAAGCAGAGAGACGGAAGGGAAGGCATCTTCATGCGCTTGTCTGAAGCTCTCACCAATGATATACATAGGTATCTCTATCTTTATCTTTTATGTTATTTTCGTTCATCATCATATTCATTTGAGTCTGCCTGACTGAGATTTACAAGGTGACCATAGCTTGCTTCATACTAACAATCTCCGTGGGATCGACCCTTACTCACGTAAGGTATTACTTGGACGACCCAGTGCACTTGCTGGTTAGTTGTGTGAAGTTGTAGTGATCACAATTTCGCGCACCACAACACCCACTAATGACACTAAAATAGTGTTAAAATTCCTCCAGAAACACATCTTCAGCAGATTTGGTACCCTAGAGTATTAATCAGTGATGGGGGCACTCATTTCTGCAATAAACAGCTTTACTCTGCTTTGGTTCGTTATGGAGTTAGCCACAGGGTGGCCACTCCATATCATCCACAGACTAATGGGCAAGCTGAAGTCTCAAATAGAGAACTCAAAAGAATCTTGGAACGGACTGTAATTAACCGTAGAAGGGATTGGGCAAGGAGCTTGGATGATGCTCTGTGGGCATACAGAACAGCATTCAAGACCCCTATAGGGACCTCTCCATACCAGCTTGTGTATGGAAAGGCATGTCACTTGCCAGTGGAACTGGAACACAAGGCCTACTGGGCAACCAGATTCCTAAACCTTGATGCCAAGTTAGCTGGAGAAAAACGATTGCTCCAGTTAAATGAGCTAGAGGAATTTAGACTCAATGCTTTCGAGAATGCAAAAATATACAAAGAGAAAGCGAAAAGATGGCATGATAAGAAATTGTCATCCAGAGTCTTTGAGCCGGGGCAAAAAGTTCTGCTATTTAATTCTAGGCTCAAATTATTCCCTGGGAAATTAAAATCCCGGTGGAGAGGTCCATATGTAATTACAGGTGTATCACCATATGGATACGTAGAGCTTCAGGATAATGACTCTAACAAAAAGTTCATTGTTAATGGACAGAGAATTAAACATTATCTTGAAAGTAACTTCGAGCAAGAATGCTCAAAACTGAGACTTGATTAGAGCTCAGTGGTAGTCCAGCTAAAGACAATAAAGAAGCGCTTGCTAGGAGGCAACCCAGCCATTTACAAAGTTTATTTACTAATTAAATAAATTTCCTTTTTTTTACAGGTATGTGTCCAAGTATCTTCAAAGGGTAAAAATAGCAATTGATTGAATTCACAGAGTTACAGGAAAATTTGGAAGCTCACTGGCATGAAAAAGCCAGTAAGAAACATTTTGGGCGTTGAACGCCCAAAAGAAGCACCCACTGGGCGTTCAACGCCAGTAAAGGTAGCCATCTGGGCGTTAAACGCCAGAAAGGAGCATCTTCTGGGCGTTGAACGCCAGAAAGAAGCACCTTCTGGGCATTTAACACCAGGTTGACAGCGTCCTGGGCGTTCAGAAAAACGCCCAGTGACAAAGGACTTCCTGGCGTTCAACGCCAGAAAGAAGCATCAGCTGGGCGTTGAACACCCAGGAGAAGCAACAATTGGGCGTTAAACGCCCAAAACATGCACCAGTTGGGTGTTTAATGCCAGGATGGTGGGGAGGAGGTAAAATTCGTTTTTCTTCACAAATTTTCTAATTTTTATGTTTTAATTCATGATTTCTTGCATAAACATGTTTCAAAATATCATCCTTCAATTCTAAAAATTTTAATCCTAAATTTCTAAAAACCCTAATTTCTAAAATCCCTTTTTCAAAAATATCAAATGTATCTTAATTCATAAACACAAATCTTTTTCCAATCCAATTCTTTTTCAAATCTTTTTAATTTCTTCTCATATCTTTCTCAACTCATCTTATCTTTTTTTCGAAACTGCCTCTCCTTTTATTCCTCTCCTTTCCTTTCTTTTGCTTGAGGACAAGCAAACCTCTAAGTTTGGTGTGATTTGCCATGATCACTGAGCTAAAACTCATTAAGATCATGGCACCTAAGGGAACAGGAAGAGCAAGGATGTGAACTTAAGGGAGCTGAAGCGTCAGAAATTAATTCTTGAAGGCACCCCACAGACTAGAGGAACATCCACTTCCCAAAATACAGGTTGTTAAGTTCTAATTCTAGCTTTAACTCTGTGATAGTATTCTTATTAGAAATTTACCTTAGAAGTTATATATTAGTAGTAGTAATTAGTATCTCTACTTTGATTTTAATTCCAATTAAGTTATAATTTATTTTTCTCATCATCATCAAACATGAATAAAATAGCAGATTTTTAGAATAAAGAGGCAATATTTTTTTCGAGTTCTTAATAAGAAAAATTCTAATTATTTATATGTGGTGGCAATACTTTTTGTCTTTTGAATGAATGCCTGAACAGTGCATATTTTTTATATTGAATTTTATGAATGTTAAAATTGTTGGCTCTTGAAAGAATGATGAACAAGAGAAATGTTATTGATGATCTGAAAAATCATGAAATTGATTCTTGAAGCAAGAAAAAGCAGTGAAAAAAAAATTCTTGCGAAAAAAAAAGAGAAAAAAAAAGAAGCAAAAGAGGTAGAAAAAGCCAATAGCCCTTTAAACCAAAAGGCAAGGGTGAAAAGGATCCAAGGCTTTGAGCATCAATGGATAGGAGGGCCCAAGGAAATAAATCCAGGCCTAAGCGGCTAAATCAAGCTGTCCCTAACCATGTGCTTGTGGCATGCAGGTCCAAGTGAAAAGCTTGAGACTGAGTGGTTAAAGTCGTGATCCAAAGCAAAAGAGTGTTAAGAACTCTGGACACCTCTAATTGGGGACTTGAGCAAAGCTAAGTCACAATCTGAAAAGGTTCACCCAGTTATGTGTCTGTGGCATTTATGTATCTGGTGGTAATACTGGAAAACAAAGTGCTTAGGGCCACGGCCAAGACTCATTAAGTAGCTGTGTTCAAGAATCAACATACTAAACTAGGAGAATCAATAATACTATCTGAATTCTGAGTTCCTATGGATGCCAATCATTCTGAATTTCAAAGGATAAAGTGAGATGCCAAAACTGTTCAGAAGCAAAAAGCTACTAGCCCCGCTCATCCAATTAGAATCTGAGCTTCACTTAAAACTCTGAAATATTATTGCTTTTTAATTTCTTGTTATCCTATTTTATTCATCTAGTTGCTTGAGGACAAGCAACAGTTTAAGTTTGGTGTTGTGATGAGCGGATATTTTATACGCTTTTTGGGGGTAATTTCATGTAGATTTTAGCATGTTTTAATTGATTTTTAGTTAACTATTATTAGTTTTTAGGCAAAAATTATATTTCTGGGCTTTACTATGAGTTTGTGTATTTTTCTGTGATTTCAGGTATTTTCTGGCTGAAATTGAGGGAGCTGAGCAAAAATCTGAGTTAGGCTGAAAAAGGACTGCTGATGCTGTTGGATCCTAACCTCCCTGCACTCGGAATAGACTATTTGGAGCTACAGAAGTCCAATTGGCGCGCTCTCAACGGCGTTGGAAAGTAGACATCCAGGGCTTTCCAGCAATATATAATAGTCCATACTTTGCGCGAAGATAGATGACGTAACTTGGCGTTGAACGCCAAGTACATGCTGCTGTCTGGAGTTAAACGCCAGAAACACGTCATGATCCGGAGTTGAACGCCCAAAACATGTTATAACTTGGAGTTCAACTCCAAGAAAAGCCTCAGTTCGTGGATAGCTTTAGTCTCAGCCCCAGCACACACAAGTGGGCCCCAGAAGTGGATTTCTACACCAATTATCTTAGTTTACTCATTTTCTGTAAACCTAGGTTACTAGTTTACTATTTAAACAACTTTTAGAGACTTATTTTGTACCTCATGACATTTTTTCAGATCTGAATTACATACTTTTTGACGGCATGAGTCTCTAAACTTCATTGTTGGGGGTGAGGAGCTCTGCAGCGTCTCGATGAATTAATACAATTCCTTTATTTTCCATTCAAACACGCTTGTTCTTATATAAGATGTTCATTCACGCTTAATTATGGAGAAGGTGATGATCCGTGACACTCATCACCTTCTTCAATCCATGAACGTGTGCCTGACAACCACCTCCATTCTACATCAGATTGAATAAGTATCTCTTAGATTCATTACTCAGAATCTTCGTGGTATAAGCCGGATTGATGGCGGCATTCATGAGAATCCAGAAAGTCTAAACCTTGTCTGTGGTATTCTGAGTAGGATTCTGGGATTGAATGACTGTGACGAGCTTCAAACTCCTGAAGGCTGGGCGTTAGTGACAAACGCAAAAGAATCAATGGATTCTATTCCAACCTGATTGAGAACCGACAGATGATTAGCCGTGCTGTGACAGAGCATAGGAACGTTTTCACTGAGAGGATGGGAAGTAGCCATTGACAACGGTGACACCCTACATAGAGCTTGCCATGGAAGGGACTTTGCGTGTGGAAAAGGATTTCAAGGAAGAGTTGAAATTCAGAGGACAAAGCATCTCCAAAACTCCAACATATTTCTCATTACTGCACAACAAGTAACGCTTTTATTCTCTTTTATTTTTCCAATCTAATAATTCCAACTGATAATTTTAATTAATATCCTGACTAAGAATAATAAGATAAACATAGCTTGATTCAAACCAATAATCTCCGTGGGATCGACCCTTACTCACGTAAGGTATTACTTGGACGACCCAGTGCACTTGCTGGTTAGTTGTGCGGATCATAAATTCGTGCACCAATACCCTACATACAGCTTGCCATGGAAAAGAGTAAGAAGGATTGAAGGAAGAGCGAGTAGTGAAGCAGAGTTTCAAGAGGAATACAGCATCTCCATACACCTATCTGAAATTCCCACCATTGATTTACATAAGTATTTCTATCCTTTTTTTATCTTCTATTTTATTATTAATTTTCGAAACCATAAACCAATTTAATCTGCCTAACTGAGATTTACAAGGTGACCATAGCTTGCTTCATACCAACAATCTCTGTGGGATCGACCCTTACTCACGTAAGGTTTATTACTTGGACGACCCAGTACACTTGCTGGTTAGTTGAACGGAGTTGTGAATTCAAATAGAGCCAATTATTAAATTTCATACAAGTACAAAGACAATAGATCACAATTTCGTCCACCAGTTAGCCTTTCCTCATCTCATTTGTCACCTCTGTTATTCAGTTGGAATTGACATAGAGGGAGACATCCTCATTGATGAGGACAAGCCCATCACTAAGAAAAGGATGGAGCAAACAAGAGATCCCACTCATCATGAAATCCCTGAGATACCTCAAGGGATGCAATTTCCTCCACAAAACTATTGGGAGCAAATCAACACTTCCCTAGGAGAATTGAGTTCCAACATGGGACAACTAAGGGTGGAGCACCAAGAACATTCCATCCTCCTCCATGAAATTGAGAAGATCAAAGAATCATGAGAGAGGAGCAACAAAGACAAGGAAGAGACATTGAGGAGCTCAAGCACTCCATAAGATCTTCAAGAGGAAGAACAAGCCGCCATCACTAAGGTGGACCCGTTCTTTAATCTCCTTGTTCTTTATTTTTCTGTTTTTTCGAAAAAAATCATGCTTATGTTTATCTATGTTTGTGTCTTATGATCATTAGTGTCTTAGTGTCTATGCCTTAAAGTTATGAATGTCCTATGAATCCATCACCTTTCTTAAATGAAAAATGTTCTTAATTGAAAAAGAGAAGAATTGCATGAATTTTAAATTTTATAACAGATTAATTATTTTGATGTGGTAGCAATACTTTTGACTTCTGAATGTATGCTTGAACAGTGCATATGTCTTTTGAATTTGTTATTCATGAATGTTGGCTCTTGAAAGAATGATGAAAAAGGAGACATGTTACTGAGGATCTGAAAAATCATAAAAATGATTCTTAAAGCAAGAAAAAGCAGTGAATACAAAAAAAAGGGAAAAAGAAAAAGAAAAAAAATAAAAATAATAAAGTTGTGATCCAAGGCAAAAATAGTGTGCTTAAGAACCCTGGACACCTCTAATTGGGGACTCTAGCAAAGCTGAGTCACAATCTGAAAAGGTTCACCCAATTATGTGTCTGTGACATGTATGTATCCGGTGGTAATACTGGAAGACAGAGTGCTTTGGGCCATGGCCAAGACTCATAAAGTAGCTGTGTTCAAGAATCATCATACTTAACTAGGAGAATCAATAACACTATCTGGATTCTGAGTTCCTATAGAAGCCAATCATTCTGAATTTCAAAGGATAGAGTGACATGCCAAAACTATTCAGAGGCAAAAAGCTAAAAGCCCCGCTCATCTAATTAATACTGATCTTCATAGATATTTTTGGAATTCATTGCATATTCTCTTCTTTTTATCTTATTTGATTTTCAGTTGCTTGGGAACAAGCAACAATTTAAGTTTGGTGTTGTGATGAGCGGATAATTTATATGCTTTTTGGCATTGTTTTTGTATGTTTTTAGTTTGTTTTAGTTAGTTTTTATTATATTTTTATTAGTTTTTAGTTAAAATTCACTTTTCTGGACTTTACTATGAGTTTGTGTATTTTTCTATGATTTCAGATATTTTCTGGCTGAAATTGAGGGACCTGAGCAAAAAATCGATTCAGAGGCTGAAAAGGACTGCAGATGTTGTTGGATTCTGACCTCCCTGCACTCGAAGTGGATTTTCTGGAGCTACAGAAGCCCAATTGGCACTCTTAATTGAGTTGGAAAGTAGACATCCTGGGCTTTCCAGAAATGTATAATAGTCCATACTTTACCCGAGATTTGATGGCCCAAACCGGCGTTCTAAATCAGCTCAAAACTGCCCGGCGTTAAACACCGGAACTGGCACAAGAATGGGAGTTAAACGCCCAAACTGGCACAAAAGCTAGCGTTTAACTCCAAGAAAAGTCTCTACACATGAAAGCTTCAATGCTCAGCCCAAGCACACACCAAGTGGGCCCGGAAGTGGATTTTTATGTCATTTACTCATTTCTGTAAACCCTAGGCTACTAGTTCTCTACAAATAGGACCTTTTGCTATTATATTTTCATCTTTGGATGTCTAGTTCTTAGATCATCTTGGTAGCTATCTTTGGACGTCTAGTTCTTAGATCATGGGGGCTGGCCTCTCGGCCATGCCTAGACCTTGTTCTTGTGTATTTTCAACGGTGGAGTTTCTACACACCATAGATTAAGGTGTGGAGCTCTGCTGTACCTCGAGTATTAATGCAATTACTATTGTTCTTCTATTCAATTCAGCCTATTCTTGTTCTAAGATATTCATTCGCACCCAAGAACATGATGAATGTGATGATTATGTGACGCTCATCACCATTCTCACTTATGAACAAGTTCCTGACAACCACTTCTGTTCTACAAGCAAACAAGGCTTGAATGTTTATCTTTTGGATCACTTAATCGGAATCTTCGTGGTATAAGCTAGAATTGATGGCGGCATTCAAGAGAATTCGGAAGGTATAAATCTTGTCTGTGGTATTCTGAGTAGGATTCAATGATTGAATGACTGTGACGAGCTTCAAACTCCTGAAGGCTGGGCGTTAGTGACAGACGCAAAAGAATCAATGGATTCTATTCCAACCTGATTGAGAACCGACAGATGATTAGCCGTGCTGTGACAGAGCACGTTGAACATTTTCACTGAGAGGACGGGACTGTAGCCACTGACAACGGTGATGCCCAACATACAGCTTGCCATGGAAAGGAGTAAGAAGGATTGGATGAAGACAGTAGGAAAGCAGAGAGACGGAAGGGACAAAGCATCTCCATACGCTTATCTGAAATTCTCACCAATGAATTACATAAGTATCTCTATCTTTATTTTATGTTTTATTCATATATCATCCATAACTATTTGAATCTGCCTGACTGAGATTTACAAGATGACCATAGCTTGCCTCATACCAACAATCTCTGTGGAATCGACCCTTACTCGCGTAAGGTTTATTACTTGGACGACCCAGTGCACTTGCTGGTTAGTTGTGCGAAGTTGTGAAATTATGTTTAGACCATGGTATTAAGCACCAAGTTTTTAGAGCTATTACCGGGGATTGTTTGAGTTGTGAAAAGTAGAGATCACAATTTCGTGCACCAGTCATCTATCCAACAGCCTACTCAACAATCTGGGTCATCTACCCAACAACCCACTCATCAATCCATTGAACCGACAAACAACCAAGCCAAACAAACTAAGGCAGACTATGCCTTCCCAATTGAAACCTTCTTGGCCTTACAAGACCAGGGTCTCACTAAACTTAACAAAAAGTCTTGGGCTGACATTTGCAACGAGTCAGATGAAGAAATTGACTTAGCTCAATTGATATCCCAAATAGCCAATCATAAAACAGCCATACAAATACCAAAAGAAAAAGGCTATTGTACAAACACCCCAAACATCCTCAACCTCTACCAAAACACAAAAAGCCCAAACCAATTACATGTCTACAAATAAAACCTCAAACATTATCCATATGGAGCCTGAATTCTGGGATAGCTCGCTAAATAAAGTCATCCCAAAGATTTTTCCTACTGGGTTTCACTTCAGGCCTTTAGCACCCAACAAAACCTGCCAATTTTACGAATTCATCTTGATAGATACTGACTCAGTATCTATTAAACATTACAAGGATAAAACCAATCTTGAATTTATAACCCATTCAACTATCCAAATCCTCAGAATTTTGTCCCCAAAACAATTTGGGAACAACCTAAACAAAATTTAAAAATTTTCTCAAAATTATGACCCAATAGGTTTTAATTATTGGGACTACATAGAAGTCTGGACTAAAGTATTTTGGTTTCAAAATACCCAGTACAGACATTCATGGTTAATCTATTTTAAAAGAAAAACCAATTATGTTTTTCCAAATTGGTTCTACCAATGGTGGGACTTCTTTGGGCCAATCCCAGAAATTCTACCCTCACCAACATATGAAGGGTATAAAATTTTTAAATCAAAATTTAACAGTTAGGAATCATGTATTCCTGTAATGTTAAAATTTTTCTCAAATTTTTCACTAGCACGGGTATTTTCCTGGCAATACAAATATGCAAAATTAGACCACTACAAACACTTCCAATCCTACAAAGGCATGGTTACATAAAATGGTGGTCTCAATTTGATTCATCAATGGCTTATCCAGATAAGGTCAGAGAATGGTTCAAAAACAATCCACACAGTCAGAAGATTTCAGATCCAAAAACGGCTTCGTTTCTCAATCAGAAAGTTCAAATAGCTGCAGCCCTTGCAGGAGCTCAATCAAAAGAATCCTTGGCAAAACACCTTCAGCAAATCATGCAGATGATCGAAGAAGATGAAAAACACAAAGAAAATCCTACTTCGTCAGCAGAATCCTCAAGCGGTTATAATCAAAATGAAGATGACTGCTTTGGACTTGACCTCGGAGAAGATTAGCCTTTAATCTCAAAATTTATGTAATCACTAAATTCAAAATCATATCAACCTGTACTGTAGGAATAGTACCAGTCATTTTCACCTGTACTATAGAAATAGTAGTATCTTCAATTATAAAAGGATGCCTTGTTCTCATTGTAAGGCACCCTTTAGTTTACAAACACATAGAGAGAAGTTAGTGAGTGAAGCTCTGAGAGTTCCCTTGTAAGCTCTCCAGCTCTTCTTCTTCCCTCTTCTTTCTTTTCCAATCATTCAATGAAACTTCAGTTCTTCATTTTCGTGTTTTCATATTTACTTTTATGCATCTGTATATGTGTGCGGACTACCGCCACATCTAACCTCATACCTAACCTGCATATGCGTGCGGACTACCACCGCATCTAACTTCATATTTATTTCCTTGTTCTTGCATCTGCATTCATTTTTCTGACATTTGTTTTTGCCACTTTCTTCCCCTTTTCCCTCCTATATATATATATATATATATATATATATATATATATATATATATATATATATATAGCTGAGGGAGCTCATAACAGTATTAAGGTTATGTGTTTAGTTTCCTCCAGATTGATTGTCTTTACTTTTATTATCTACTTAAAGTGTTTGACTGAAGATGATGAGAGTATTGGTACTTCCAGGTAAGTTTATTTATTCAAGTTATTATATAATATTATGTTGATCCTCAAAGCAAGTTTGTATTTGATGTGGCAGGAAAAGAGAGTTTAAGGTGGTAATCATGTTTGCTGCTTGTGTTAGCATGCATCAATTATGTGAGCTTCTCAGTGGGAATCAAGTGGACACACCACAATAAACACTTATTGTTATTAACATTATTCTGAGGGAGCTTGCAGCACAGAGGTGAAAATCTTGAATTTTTATTTCTTCTTGTTCTTTCTTTCATAACATGTTCTTGTGTTTCTCATGCTATCATTGTTCTTCATATTTAGTTACATGTCCATTGGGAGGTTTCTGTATTCTCCTGATTTTAGAAAAACACAGCAGCTTGGTGGTGGCTTAGAATCATGGCATGGATTCTACCAAAGTATAAGGCCTACCCAGATGGGTTTATCACTTAATATTGGTCAGTTTCATTCTAACTTCATTTTTATTTATGATTCTTGAATAACTGCCACTTTTAATTTCTTGTATATTCGTATGTACTTTTAGACATGTCATCAATGGCATTTATTGAGCCACTCCCTGTGATTGACTTTGTTGCTCAAATTTTGGGAAAGAATGTACACTCAAAGCCATTGTCAGATGCAGATCGTGTTAAGGTAACTAAGTTGCTGATTGTTACTATTATATTTCAATAATCAATTTGGAGGAAGCTAAACACAATCAATTTGTTAGCTAAGGGGGCTCATAACTTTTAAATGATTGTGTTTAGTTTCCTCTAATCTACAAGAAGAAGTCTAGAAGGAATTAAGGAATTAAGTGATTGTGTTTAGTTTCCTCCAATCACCAAATTCGCTAACTCTCCTTTACTGTTGAACAAGATGTGAAACTTATACCATGTGATACTCGTATCCCGTCCCATTAAAAATGAGTTGACTTAGTTTTTAAAGAGAAGTGAATACAAACAACAAATTCTTATTTGTCTCACTATTCTAAACTCTGGTTACCAGTGACCACATGGTGCACCACTGTCTTACCTTGAGTCACATCAATGGTTAGAAATTTAGAAATAATTTAGTATTTTGGAAAATATTGTATATTTGCAATGGAGTTTTGTTCAAATATAAAGCAATATGTACTTTCTGTTATAGTTGTAGCTGTTCATTTTCCGTTTATTGTAGATGTCTGTCTTGATCAAACTCTTCCAAAGAGGAGAATGAATGATTTCATGTATATTCATCATTTCAACCATGCATGCTAACATCTATTAGGCATTTCTATTGTTTATTTCAGCTTCCAAAGGTGTTGGGTGTCAATGTTGTTGACAGAGTATTATTGGATGCTCCTTGCAGTAGAACTGGGGAAAGAAGCTTGGGATTTATTTAAGTGATTTCTTCGTGTGCTTGTCTTTTTTCCTTTATTGTTAAAAAAATTTTTGGCTGAAAGTGCTATAAATCTCTCAATCAACTCCCTTCTCCTTTTTCTCTCGGTCATTATGTGATCAAGTGTCTTTGAGGAGCTTCTAACCTTCTTTGCTTGATTTTCTAATGGCACTTCAATGTGTAGGACTATGTACAATTATACTATCTAAAATGGAAACTACCACTTATGCAATATCCTATTTTTTAAAGCAAATATTTATTTTAGTTAATGTAAGATTAAAAGTTGGATATTTGTTTGAGATTGGAGAATATAATTTTTGTTTATGGTGGATTCTCTTAAAAGAGTAGACATAAAGGATGTTATAATTGATTAGGCATCATAACATTGTGTTTGTTCTATTCAAAACATGAAAGTTTTTATTGCATGAAGTTTCGTAGTAAGTTTAGTGGCTTGTAGATGTTTAAAGAAATTAAATAGAGTTAAAATTCACATACATAAAAGATATCACAGAGTTTTAATGTGTTGTTATCTAAGAAAATTATTCACATATTTTCCTTGTTAATGCCACAATATCGATGAACAAGAAGATAAAACAATTAATGGGTAAGATAGATAAAATTATTTGCTTTAAAGTTTGGAAATGATATGTTGTACTTTTTGGTATTTAGTGTTTATGAATTCTCTTTCTTGGTGCTTTTAAAAGGTAATGGTTTCTACAAAAGAAGAGCTAGATCGGACCATGCCACCTGCAGTTGAGGATTTGTTAAGGATTCATAAACAAGTCATTAATCTTGACCATGACTTGGCAGACACATCAGGTGCTGGTCCCTCAATTATCACTAGGCTTTTAGTTATAGATACTCAAGCAGGAAGTCTAATTGGAAAGTAGGGTTCCACCATAAAATCCATTCAAGATGGCTCTGGTTGCATTATACGTGTTCTTGGATCAGGTTTGTTCCTAGCTATTTTCGATTATATTAGGATACCTTGCTAGGTTTGTTCCCCTCTATTTTCTATTATATTAGGATACCTTGCTTATATTTGGAAACCAGTACACTTAATTTTTTCCGAATTATTTATCAAGTGGTCTTTTAGTTGATCTTATATGGCATATTCTCCCAATTTACATTCAGTCCCTCCCTCTTTTTTCCCCTTTCCTGCTGCATTAGTGATCAGACTGCTGTAATATAATTATGGAGAGTAATATTCATTTGATGACGCATCGTATCTTGATTTTATGTAATTTTGTTTCTACTGCATAGGTTACGTAGCATATGCAAATTCCTCTATCATATGCATATGCTGTTATTGGAGCATCAGCTGCAAATATCAGTTACATTCGTCGTGCTAATGGAGCAAGTGTTAACGGTTCAGGAGACAAGGGGCGTGCCAGGGGAGAGGACTGTTGAAATAAGTGGGACTACATCAGAGATACAGGCAGCCTAACATTGTTATTTTTGTAAAACTTGTGGGATTGTATTTGGCTTCGTTGAAATACAATATCATTTTTGGAGAATTTAACTTTGATAATAGAAATTTTTGATGTTGGAGAGATTATAACAGTTTAAAATAATCACTAAATACAGAAAAAAACTGTCACAGGAATAAGTAATTTAGTAACGGTTTTAAATCGAAAAACTGTCACTAAAAATATTGTGACGGTTTAAATAGTCACTAAATATACCTAAACCTGTCATAAGAAATAGTAACTTAGTGACGGTTTCAAAATCATTGCTAAATATTGTGACGGTTTAAAATAGTCATGAAATATAAGAAAAAACTGTCACAAGATTTAGTAATTTAACAACAATTTCTAAACGTCGCGAAATATAGTATAAAAAACATCATTACAAGTGTTATAAATTAATGACTATTTTATATTTTAAAAACTGTTACAAATAATTTAGCGACACTCCTTACCAACGGTGGTCCAAAACCGTCACTATGTCAGCTGGCGACCCTTAAATCTGTGATGCTTTTTTTAACAATCATAAAACCATTTAGTGACAGTTAAAACCGCCACCAAGCATTAAAAAAATCGTCGCCAAAATGCTGTTTTGTTGTAGTGTAGGTGGCTGCTAGTTTTCCATGCCCTGGTAGTTTTTCCACCTCTTTTATTCGTCTGAGAATGAGGTCGCCTTGTTGAAAGGCTCTAGGAATAACTCTCTTATTATACTTTCGCTACATCAGTTGTTGCATTGCTTTTAGACTTAAGATGACCATTTCTCTGTCCTCTTTAATAAATCAAGCTCGATTGATCGAACTTTCGTATTTGTTGTGTCGTCGTACAGCTCAATTCTTTATGAAGAATATGCAATCTCTACTGGGATCATTGCCTTGGCTCTGTACACCAATCGGAAGGGGGTTTCACAAGTGGTTAAATGTACATTGTATTATAGCTCCTAGTACTTTCACTAGTTTATTCTCAACAACTCCAAGAAGAAATTCAATTGAAAGTTCAGCAAGTTGAAGAGATCTTCTAGGAGGTTTTACCTTATCAATTTGGAGCTTTCTCGTCAAAGAAAGTGGCATGATATTGATACTTGCTCTAAAATTACATAATGCCCTCTAAGTAGTAATATCTCCAATGGTGCAAAGAATTAAAAAGTTTCCTGGATCTTGCATCTTCTCAAGGAGATCCTGCTAGATAATTGCACTGCATTTCTTGGTGAGCACCATGGTTTCGCTCTCTTTCTAATTCTTCTTGTTGGTCAACAATTCCGTCATAAATTTAGCATAGAGAGGCATTTGCTCTAAAACCTCTGCAAAAAGAATGTTGATCTGCAACTTCCTGCAGACTTCTAGAAACCTTGAAAATTGCATATCTTTGAATGCCTTCTGAAGCCTCTGAGGATATAGGATTTTTGGCTTGTACTCAGGCAGTAGAGACTTCACTTTGTGTTTCTCAACATCAATTAGAAAGGGTTTGTTCGGGTGCCTCTCAGGGGCAAGCTCCACCATGTCCTGAGCCTCTTCTGGAGCTTATTTTTCAACCTGCTCCTTACTAACCTATACTTCTGAACCTGCTACCTTAACACTTTTCAGATGTGTGGCCTTAAACTCTTCTCTTGGGTTGGGTTCTGTATCTCTGGGGAAGGTGTAAGGAGGCCTCTCAATTACTTGCTTGCTTAACTGACCGATTTGAACCTCCAAGTTTCTAGTTAAAACTCTGGTTTCCTGGTGCGCAAAATAAGAACTTGCACAACTGAACTAACAAGTGCACTGGGTCATCTAAGTAATACCTGAGGTGAGTCAGGGCCGATCCCACAGAGATTGTTGTTTTGAAGTAAGCTATAGACACCTTGTAGATCTTAGTCAGGCGATTAGAAAAGATAGTTTGTTGAGATAAACGCATAAAACAGGAATAGGGATGAAATTACTTAATTTGAGTGAAAACAGTGATAAGAGAACGGTTGAGGTTTCAGAGTTGCTTCATTCTTCTAGATCAACCTTTCCTACTGTCTTTCTCCAACTGTGAGTGATTCCTTCCATGGCAGGCTGTAACTGATCAACGCCAGATTAATGGCTGCCAATCTTCCTCCCTCAGTCCGAGCGCCAGGTTTAGTGTGCGCCCAATCTGAATGAGGGTGAAGCTCCTACAGTTCATCCCCTTAATGATCCTACTCAAAATGCCACAGACAAGGTCGAATCTTCTGGATCAGAGAATGCTACGCCATTGGTTCTAGCCTCTACCACAAAGACCCTAATCTCCCCAAACCTTGGTTGAACTGGTGTCTCGAGAAGTCCCTAACGAAGTTGTGGATTAGCCGTCTAAAAGATGTATAATAAAGCTGTTGGTTCAGTGATCTCTGGTTAAGGACTTACACTGAACCCATGTAGAATGAAGATGAGTGTCATGTATCATACCATTCAAAAGGTTGAAGAACGAAGATACATCTTAGAATAGAGTCACACACGAATTGAATAGAACAATAGTACTTTTATTAATCCATGAAAATCAGCAAAGCTCCCAACTTTAACCTAGGAGGTTTAGTGACTCATGCTGATAAAAAAATACAATGGTAAACGTGAAAGTGGGCAAGAGTCCTTAACAAGGGTGAACTCTTGTCTATATATACTAATATAATGACTAAGGATTACAAAAATAAGATAAACTGAGTTGATACTGCGAAAATCCACTTCTAGGGCCCACTTGGTGAGTGTTTGGGCTGAGCAAAGAGTGTCTCCACTTGCTAAGACTCCCTAGGGGCGTTGAACACTGGCTAGGGGTCCCCTTTTGGGCGTTGGACACTAGGAATGAGGTTGGTGGCTGGCATTGATCACCAGTTTTGGACCTTCATTTCCGAAACAAAGTATGAACTATTATATATTTCTGGAAAGCCCTGGATGTTAAATTTCCATAGCCATTGAGAGTGCACCACTTAGACTTCTGTAGCTCCAAAAAAGCTCTTTCGAGTGCATGGAGGTCAGATCCTGACAGCATCTATAGTGCTTTCTCTGTTTCTGAATCAGACTTCTGCTCAAGCTCCTCAATTTCAGCCTGAAAATACCTGAAATCACCATAAAACACACAAACTCAAAGTAGAATAAAAAAATATGAATTTTGCACTAAAACCTATGAAAATATAATAAAACTTAAACAAAACATACTAGAAACGATATGAAAACAATGCCAAAAAGCGATTAAAATATCTACTCATCAGAAAACCAAATTTAAATTGTTGCTTGTCCCCAAGCAACCAAAAACAAAGTAGGATAAAAAGAAGTAGAAGAATATAATAAATTTCAGAGTTCTCAATGAAGCTCAGTTTCAATTAGATGAGCGGGACTAGTAGCTTTTTGCTTCTAAATAGTTTTGGCATCTCACTATCCATTGAAGCTCATAATGATTCAGATGATATTATTGATTCTCCTAGTTAAGTTCTTTTTTTTTCTTGAACACAGCTTTTAGAGTCTTGGCCATAACCCTAAGCACTTTATTTTCTAGTATTACCATCGGATACATAATGCCACAGACACTTTAACTGGGTGAACCCCTTAAGATTGTGACTCAGCTTTGCTAGAATCCCCAGTCAGTGGTGTCCAGAGTTCTTAAGCACACTCTTTTCTTTGGACCACGACTTTAACTGCTTAGTTTAAAATTTTTCACTTGACACCTTCACACCACAAGCATATAGTTAGGGAAGTAACTCATTTGAACTGCCTAGGCTAAGATTTCTCTTTTAGGCTCTCCTAACCATTAATGCTCAAAGCCATAGATCCTTGTTCTTGTCTTTTTGGTTTTAAGAGCTATTGGCTTTTTGCTCTTGCATTTTGGTTTAAAGAGCTATTGGCTTTTTCTGCTTTTTTTAATATAATTTTTTTCTTTAATTGTTTTTTTTTTTTTGCTGCTTTTTCTTGCTTCAAGAATCAATTTTTGAATTTTTCAGATTACCAATAATACTTCACTTTTATCCTCATTCTTTCAAGAGCCAACATTCTTAACTTCAACATCAAATATGCATTGTTTATTCATACATTTAGAAAACAAAAGCAATGCCACCACATCATATAATTGAACTACACTTAATATTAAATTCAAAATTTATGTATCATTACTACTTCTAAAAAAATCAAAGTTTTATTAAGTTCAATGAGATGATAAAAGGAACATTTTATTGCTAATTGAAAAGTAAAAACTTAAATTCTAATAATACTCATGCACTTCTTAAATTAAAAGATAGAAATTTAAATAAACATAAAAATTTAAAGACTACTAGTAATCATGTAAATCTAAATATAAGAAACAGGAATTAGAAAAATAGGGAGGTGGAACTCAACCACCTTAATCATGGGAGGCATTAGGTTCTTCAGGGGATAATTTCTGACGCTTCAGTTCTTTTAGCTCACGTCTCTGCTTCTCTTGTTCCTTGACTAGTTTGCAAAGCATGCTAGTATGATCTTTTTGCTCCTCTCTTAACTGATCTAAGGTGGTTTGCAATTATGCAATAGATGCTTCCAGCTGGGTCCAATATTCAATTGGAGGGATCTCTTGAGGCTCAGGCGCTTTCCTTTTGGATGGATCAGCTGGCACTTGGGTGCTTTCCATCACCTGTTTGGTGATTGAGCTTTCTACTAGGATGAAAGAATCTTTGTTAATCATGACTCCAGCTGCTTTACACAAGCGAAAGATAATGTTTGGATAGACCAATCTGGCTTGAGTTGACATCCTATTTTCCACCTTGTATAGTTTAAAAAGAATTATTTGGTGGACTTCTACCTGATTCCCCATCATAATGCAGTGGATCATCACAGCCCTTCTGATGGTAACTTCAGAGCGGTTGCTAGTGGGGAGTATGGAACACCCAATGAAGTCCAACCAGCCCCTAGCAACTGGTTTGAGATCTACTTTTCTCAGTTGGTTTGGGTTACCTCTTGTGTTATTGATCTACTTAGTTCCAGGCAGACATATATCTTCTAAAATCTTATCCAACTTTGGATTAGCCACCACGCTCCTGTTAAAGGACTCTGGATCATCCTTTTGGGGAGGCAGCTTGAAGATCTCTCTCACCTTGTCAAGATGGAAATAGAGAGTCTTTCCTCGCACCATGGTGCAGAAAGTATGGAATCCTTGTCCATATATCTTTTTCTTTACTGTCATCCACAGATTTGCATAGAATTCTTGGATCAGTGTTATTCTAACATTAAACTCAAGATCAGCTAGAATCTCCTAGCCTCTCTTTCAAATTTTCTCCTGGATCTCTGGGTACTCATCTTCTTTCAATTCAAATTTGGCATCCGGGATCACTGACCTCTTACTCATTATTTTTGTAAAAAAATTTTTCATGCTGCTTTGTGTAGAATTTGAAAGTTTTGAAAACAACTACTTGGTTGTCTTCTTTCTTGTTTCTTGAAGTGGGATTTCCACTTTTTGGAGCCATGGAATTCGAATGGGGTGAGAAGGAAGGGCTCTCTCCACACCAAACTTAAAAGGTTTGCTCGTTCTCGAGCAAAAGAAAGGAAAGAAGATAAAGAAAAGAAGAATAAGGATTCGAATGGAAGGAGCAAGAGGGATGCCGAATGGTATAATAGGGGTGGGTGGGTGGGATGTCGAATTTCAAAGAGATAAAAGATAATTATGATATGATTCACACTTTGTTAAAAGATAGAAAAAGATAAATTTTTAAAATCAAAAGATATGAAAAGATAAGAAGATAGGATAGAAGATATGAAAAATA
This sequence comes from Arachis stenosperma, assembly GCF_014773155.1. Classification (NCBI taxonomy): domain Eukaryota; kingdom Viridiplantae; phylum Streptophyta; class Magnoliopsida; order Fabales; family Fabaceae; genus Arachis; species Arachis stenosperma. The sequence continues at coordinate 30,809,357 of NC_080381.1, read as the reverse complement.
TTTTAAAGATAAATAAAAAGATTAGAGAAGTAATGCCAAAGATATGAAATTTTGAAAAAGATTTAAAAAAAGAATTGAAAAAGATATGAGGTTTTAAAAAAGATTTGAAAATATTTTAAATTTGAAAGGAATTTGAAGTTGAAAAATGATAGTTTGAAGAATCCTGTTTAAAAGATATGGTTAAAACGATAAGATATAGAAAAGATGTAGTTTGAAAAAGTCAACATCCTCCTTACCTTGTTATGGGCGTTGATCGCCCAGAATGGCATCCATTCTGGTGTTCAATGCTAGGTTGCTCCTCCCTTATGGGCATTGAATTTCAGAATGGCATCCATTCTGATGTTCAATGCTAGACTGCTCGTCCTCTCTGGGTGTTGAACACCCAGTTAGTGCTCACTGAACACCAGCCTTGCCTCTTGATGAGCGGATAATTTATACGCTTTTTGGCATTGTTTTTAGGTAGTTTTTAATATGATTTAGTTAGTTTTTAGTAAATAATTATTAGTTTTTAAGCAAAATTCACATTTCTGGACTTTACTATGAGTTTGTATATTTTTCTGTGATTTCAGGTATTTTCTGGCTGAAATTGAGGGACCTAAGCAAAAATCTGATTCAGAGGCTGAAAAAGGACTACAGATGCTGTTGGATTCTGACCCCCTCCACTCGAAATGGATTTTCTGGAGCTACAAAAGCCTAATTGGCGCGCTCTCAATTGCGTTGGAAAGTAGATGGTGCACGAATTTGTGATTCGCACAACTAACCAGCAAGTGCACTGGGTCGTCCAAGTAATACCTTACGTGAGTAAGAGTCGATCCCACGGAGATTATTGGCTTGAAGCAATCAATGTTTACTTTATTAATCTTAGTCAGGAGGCCAATAGGATTAAAAGTGAAATTACTAGATTTGATTGTAAAAATAAACTTGAACAATAGAGTTACTTGTTTATAAAGGACTGGGGAATATGTTGGAGTTTTGGAGATGCTTTGTCCTTTGACTTCAACTCTTCCTTGAAATCCTTCAACACACGCAAGGCTCCTTCCATGGCAAGCTCTATGTAGGGTGTCACCGTTGTCAATGGCTACCTCCCATCCTCTCAGTGAAAACGTTCCTATGCTCTGTCACAGCACGGCTAATCATCTGTCGGTTCTCAATCAGGTTGGAATAGAATCCCTTGATTCTTTTGCGTCTGTCACTAACGCCCAGCCCTCAGGAGTTTGAAGCACGTCACAGTCATTCAATCCCGGAATCCTACTCGAAATACCATAGACAAGGTTTAGACTTTCCGGATTCTCATGAATGCCGCCATCAATCCGGCCTATACCACGAAGATTCTGATTAAGGAATCTAAGAGATATTCATTCAATCAGATGTAGAACGGAGGTGGTTGTCAAGCACACGTTCATGGATTGAGGAAGGTGATGAGTGTCACGGATCATCACCTTCTTCACAATTAAGCGCGAATAAACATCTTAGATAAGAACAAGCGTGTTTGAATGGAAAACAAAGGAATTGTATTAAATCATCGAGACGCTGCAGAGCTCCTCACCCCCAACAATGGAGTTTAGAGACTCATGCCGTCAAAAGTATGTAATTCAGATCTGAAAATATCATGGGGTACAAGAAATGTCTGTAAAAGTTGTTTAAATAGTGAATTAGTAACCTAGGTTTACAGAAAATGAATAAACTAAGATAATTGGTGCAGAAATCCACTTCTGGGGCCCACTTGGTGTGTGCTGGGGCTGAGATTAAAGCTATCCACGAGTAGAGGCCTTTCTTGGCGTTAAACTCCAGGTTATGACGTGTTTTGGGCGTTCAACTCCAGATCATGACGTTTTTCTGGCGTTTAACTCCAGACAGCAGCATGAACTTGGCGTTCAACGCCAAGTTACGTCGTCTATCCTTACGCAAAGTATGGACTATTATATATTGCTGGAAAGCCCTGGATGTCTACTTTCCAACGCCGTTGAAAACGCGCCAATTGGACTCCTGTAGTTCCAGAAAATTCATTTCGAGTGCAGGGAGGTCAGGATCCAACAGCATCAGCAGTCCTTTTTCAGCCTAAGTCAGATTTTTGCTCAGCTCCTTCAATTTCAGCCAGAAAATACCTGAAATCACAGAAAAATACACAAACTCATAGTAAAGTCCAGGAATATGATTTTTGCCTAAAAACTAATAATATTTAACTAAAAACTAATTAAAACATGCTAAAATCTACATGAAATTACCCCCAAAAAGCGTATAAAATATCCGCTCATCAGTAGACATCCTGGGCTTTCCAGCAATATATAATAGTCTATTCTTTGTCCGAGTTTTGACGACACAAACTGGCATTCAAACGCCAACTTCCTGCCCTATTATGGCATTAAACGCCAGAAACAGGATAAAAGCTGGAGTTAAACACCCAAACTGGCATAAAAGCTGGCGTTTAACTCTAAGAAAAATCTCTGCACATGAAAGCTTCAATGCTCAGTCCAAGCACACACCAAGTGGGCCCGGAAGTGAATTTCTGCATCATTTACTTATTTCTATAAACCCTAGTAACTAGTCTAGTATAAATAAAACCTTTTACTATTGTACCCACATCTTTGGATCTTTGACATCTTTGGATTATCCTTAGATCATCTTTAGAACATTTTTCCTTAGACTTGGAGGCTGGCCATTCGGCCATGCCTGGACCTTCATCACTTATGTATTTTCAAAGGTGGAGTTCCTACACACCATAGATTAAGGTGTGGAGCTCTACTGTTCCTTGAGTATTAATGCAAAATACTATTGTTCTTCTATTCAATTCAACCTTATTCTTATTCTAAGATGTTCACTCGCACTTCAACATGATGAATGTGATGATCAGTGACACTCATCACCGTTCTCAATTTATGAACGCATGCCTGACAACCACTTCCGTTCTACCTGCGAAAGCTAGAGTGTGTATCTCTTGGGTTTCTAATCAATGATTCACATCGTTTCCCCTTTGACAATGGGGCATCTGAATCTGAGATTAGAACCTTCGTGGTATAGGCTAGAAACATTTGGCAACATTCCTGAGATCCGAAAAATCTAAACCTTGTCTGTGGTATTCCGAGTAGGATCTGGGAAGGGATTACTGTGACGAGCTTCAAACTCGCGACTGTGGGGGCATAGTGATAGACGCAAAAGGATAATTGGATTTTATTCCAACATGATCGAGAACCCACAGCTAATTAGCCATGCGGTAGCTGTGCCTGGTATTTTTCATCCGAGACGAGAAATCCGACAGTTGATTAGCCGTACAGAAACCGAAGAGGACCATTTTCACTGAGAGGACGGGAGGTAGCCATTGACAACGGTGATCACCAATATACAGCTTGCCATGGAAAGGAGTATGAATGATTGAATGAAGACAGTAGGAAAGCAGAGATTTAGAAGGAATAACGCATCTCCATACGCTTATCTGAAATTCCCACCAATGAACTACATAAGTATCTCTATCTTTGTTTTATGTTTATTTATCTTTTAATTATCAAACTCCCATAACCATTTGAATCCGCCTGACTGAGATTTACAAGATGACCATAGCTTGCTTCAAGCCAACAATCTCCGTGGGATCGACCCTTACTCACTTAAGGTATTACTTGGACGACCCAGTGCACTTGCTGGTGAGCTGTGTGAAGTTGTGAAGAGACGTGTAAACCATGGTATCATACACCAAGTTTTTGGAACCATGCCAAGGGATAACAATTTCGTGCACCATGTTTTTGGCGCCGTTGCCGGGTTCGAGTTTGGACAACTAACGATTCATCTTGTTGCTCAGATTAGGTAATTTTCTTCTTGTTTCAACCTTTATTTTATTTTTAAAAAGTTTTCAAAAATATTTCAAAAAAATTTTTTCCCTCTTTTTCATTTTTCCAAAATAATTTTCGAAAAATTCATAAAAATAACCAAAAAATTAAGAAATTAATAAAATCATAAAAACAAAAATAATTTTGTGTTTCTTGTTTGAGTCTAGTGTCAAATTTTAAGTTTGGTGTCAATTGCATGTTTTAATTTTTCTAAAATTTTTTTCGAAAACTCATGCATTGCATTCTTCATGATCTTCAAGTTGTTCTTAATGAGTCTCCATGTTTGATCTTCATATTTTCTTGTTTTATGTCCTTTGTTGTTTTTCATATGCATTTTTGAATTCATAGTGTTTAAACATGAAAAATCTCTAAGTTCGGTATCTTGCATGTTTTTCTTTTCTTGAAAATTTTTCAAAAAATAAGTTTTTGATGTTCATCATGATCTTCAAAGTGTTCTTGGTGTTCATCTTGACATTCATAGTGTTCTTGCATGCATCATTTATTTTAATACAAAATTTTTATGTGTTGAGTCATTTTGTGGCTTTTCTCTTTCTTCATTAAATTCAAAAAATAAAAAATATATTTTTCTTATTTCACTCATAAATTTCGAAATCTTTGGGTTGACTTAGTCAAAAAATTTTAAAAATAAGTTGTTTCTTGTTAGTCAAGTCAAGATTTCAATTTCAAAAAATTTATCTTTTCGAAATCTTTTTCAAAATCAAATCTTTTTCATTTTTTTCCTTTGTTTTTTCGAAAATTTTCAAAAACCTTTTTCAAAACCTTACAAAATCTTTTTCCTATTTTTACCTCATATTTTTTGAAATTAATACTAATAATTAATGTTTTGATTAAAAAATTTTAAGTTTGTTACTTTCTTGTTAAGAAAGATTTAAACTTTAAATTTTAAAATCATATCTTTTGATTTCTTGTGAGTCAAGTCATTAATTCTGATTTTAAAAATTAAATCTTTTTCAAAATAAATTTCAATCATATCTTTTCAATCATATCTTTTCAAACATATCTTTTTCAAATCATATATTTTTCAAAATCAATTTCAAAATCTTTTCTAACTTCTTATCTTTTCAAAATTGATTTTCAAATCTTTTTTTCAATTAACCACTTAACTTTTTGTTTGAATTTTAAAATTCTTATCTTTTTCAAAACTACCTAACTAATTTTCTCTCCCAAATTTTCGAAAACTTCTCATCCTTTTTCAAAATTCTTTTAATTAACTAATTATTTCAAATTTTAATTTTAATTTTATTTCTTCTCTTAATTTTCGAATTCTAACAAAATTTTAAAATAAAAACAAAAATATTTTCCTTTTCCTTTTAATTATTTTCGAAAACTCTCTCATCTTCTTCTATTTATTTATTTAATCACTAACACTCTTCTCTTCTTCTTATAATGTGAACCCTCTCTCCCTCTCTGTGTTCGAATTCTTCATCTCTTCTCTCTACATCATTCTTTTATTATTTTCTTCTTCTACTCACATAAAGGAATCTCTATACTGTGACATAGAAGATTCCTCTTCCTTTTCTGTCCTCTTCTTTTTCATATGAACAGGAGCAAGGACAAGGACATTCTTATTAAAGCAGATCCTAAACCTGAAAGCACTCTGAAGAAGAAGCTAAGAGAAGCTAAAGCATAACAGTCCAGAGAAAATCTTACAGAGAATCTCGAAAAAGAAGTAATGGCCGAACCCAACAACAATGCAAGGAAGATGCTTGGTGACTTCACTGCACCAAATTCCAACTTCCATGGAAGAAGCATCTCAATCCCTGCCATTGGAGCAAACAATTTTGAGCTAAAGCCTCAATTAGTTTCTCTGATGCAACAGAATTGTAAGTTTTATGGACTTCCATCAGAAGATCCTTTTCAGTTCTTAACTGAATTGTTGCAGATCTGTAATACTGTTAAGACCAATAGAATTGATCCCGAGGTCTACAAGCTTATGCTTTTCCCTTTTGCTGTAAGAGACAGAGCTAGAATATGGTTGGACTCTCAGCCTAGAGATAGCCTGAACTCTTGGGATAAGTTGGTCACGGCTTTCTTAGCTAAATTCTTTCCTCTTCAAAAGCTGTGCAAGCTTAGAATGGATGTTCAAACCTTCAGGCAGAAAAAAGGTGAATCCCTCTATGAAGCTTGGGAAAGATACAAGCAACTGACCAAAAAGTGTCCTTCTGACTTGCTCTCAGAATGGACCATCCTGGATATATTCTATGATGGTCTGTCTGAATTGTCTATGATGTTATTGGACCATTCTGCAGGTGGATCTATTCACCTGAAGAAAACACCTGCAGAAGCTCAGGAACTCATTGAAATGGTTGCAAATAACCAGTTCTTGTACACATCTGAAAGGAATCTTGTGAATAATGAGACGCCTCAAAAGAAGGGAGTTCTTGAAATTGATGCTCTGAATGCCATATTGGCTCAGAACAAAATGTTGACTCAGTAAGTCAATATGATTTCTCAGAGTCTGAATGGTTTGCAAAATGCATCCAACAGTACTAAAGAAGCATCTTCTGAAGAAGAAGCTTATGATCCTGAGAACCCTGCAATGGTAGAGGTGAATTACATGGGTGAAGCCTATGGAAACACCTATAATCCATCATGGAGAAATCATCCAAATTTCTCATGGAAGGAGCAACAAAAGCCTCAACAAGGCTTTAACAATAATAATGGTGGAAGAAACAGGTTTAGCAATGGCAAGCCTTTTTCATCATCCTCTCAGCAACAGACAGAGAATTCTGAGCAGAACCCATCTAGCTTAGCAAATATAGTCTCTGATCTATCTAAGGCCACTCTCAGTTTCATGAATGAAACAATGTCCTCCATCAGAAACTTGGAGACACAAGTGGGTCAGCTGAGTAAAAGGGTTACTGAAACTCCTCATAGCACTCTCCCAAACAATACAGAAGAGAATCCCAAAAGAGAGTGCAAGGCCATAACCGTGACCAACATGGCCAAACCTGGAGAGAGTGAAAAGGCAGTGATTCCCAGTGAAGAAGGCCTCAGGGAACGTCCACTGGCCATTAAGGAGTACCCCAATGAGGAACCAAAGGAATCTGAGGCTCATACAGAGACCATAAAGATTCCATTGAACTTCTTTTTACCATTCATGAGCTCTGATGACTATTCATCTTCTGAAGAATATGAAGACATTGCTGAAGGGCAAGTTGCCCAGTATTTAAGAGCAATCATGAAGCTGAATGCCAGGCTATTTGGTAATGAGACTTGGGAGGATGAACCTCCATTGCTCATTAATGAGCTGAATACCTGGGTTCAGCACACTTTACCTCAAAAGAAATAGGATCCTGGTAAATTCTTAATACCCTGTACCATAGGAACCATGACCTTTGAGAAGGCTCTGTGTGACCTAGGGACAGGTATTAACCTCATGCCACTCTCTGTAATGGAAAAACTAGGAATCTTTGAGGTACAAGCTGCAAGAATCTCACTAGAAATGGCAGACAAATCAATGAAACAGGTGATGAGCGGATAATTTATACACTTTTTGGCATTGTTTTTAGTATGTTTTTGGTAATTTTAGTTGAGTTTTTAGTATATTTTTATTAGTTTTTAGTTAAAATTCACTTTTCTGGACTTTACTATGAGTTTGTGTGTTTTTCTGTGATTTCAGGTATTTTCTGGCTGAAATTGAGGGACCTGAGCAAAAATCTGATTCAGAGACTGAAAAGGACTGCAGATGCTGTTGGATTCTGACCTCCCTGCACTCGAAGTGGATTTTCTGGAGCTACAGAAGCCCAATTGGCGCGCTCTCAACGGCGTTGGAAAGTAGACATCCTGGGCTTTCCAGCAATATATGATAGTCCATACTTTGCCCAAGATTTGATGGCCCAAACCGGCGTTCAAAGTCACCTCAAGAAATCCCAGCGTTAAACGCTGGAACTGGCACCCAAATGGGAGTTAAACGCCCAAACTGGCATAAAAGCTGGCGTTTAACTCCAAGAAGAGTCTCTACACGAAATTGCTTCATTGCTCAGCCCAAGCACACACCAAGTGGGCCCGGAAGTGGTTTTTTATGTCATTTACTCATTTCTGTAAACCTTAGGCTACTAGTTATCTATAAGTAGGACCTTTTACTATTGTATTAGAGGACTTTTGGGTAGCTATCTTCGTTTTATGCTATCTTAGATCATTGGGAGGCTGGCCATTCGGCCATGCCTAGACCTTATGCTTATGTATTTTCAACGGTGGAGTTTCTACACACCATATATTAAGGTGTGGAGCTCTGCTGTACCTCGAGTATTAATGCAATTACTATTGTTCTTCCATTCAATTCCGCTTGTTCTTTGTCCAAGATATCACTTGTTCTTCAACTTGATGAATGTGATGATCCGTGACACTCATCATCATTCTCACCTATGAACAAGGTGACTGACAACCACTTCTGTTCTACAAGCAACCAAGGCTCTAGTGAATATCTCTTGGATTCCTGATTGCACGATGCATGGTTGATCGCCTGACAACCGAGTGCTCGCCTGACAAACGAGCCAACCATTCCGTGAGATCAGAGTCTTCGTGGTATAGGCGAGAACTGATGGCAGCATTCAAGAGAATTCGGAAGGTCTAACCTTGTCTGTGGTATTCTGAGTAGGATTCAATGACTGAATGACTGTGACGTGCTTCAAACTCCTAGCAGGCGGGGCGTTAGTGACAGACGCAAAAGTATCGATGGATATTATTCCGGCCTGACCGAGAACCGACAGCTGAATTCCGCTATGCTGTGACAGAGCATATGCAATCGCTTTCACTGAGAGGATGGGAGGTAGCCATTGACAACGGTGAAACCCTACACGAGCTTGCCATGGAAAGGAGTAAGAAGGATTGGATGAAGACAGTAGGAAAGCAGAGAGACGGAAGGGAAGGCATCTTCATGCGCTTATCTGAAGTTCCTACCAATGAATTACATAAGTATCTCTATCTTTATCTTTTATGTTATTTTCGTTCATCACCATATCCATTTGAGTTTGCCTGACTAAGATTTACAAGATGACCATAGCTTGCTTCATACTAACAATCTCCGTGGGATCGACCCTTACTCACGTAAGGTATTACTTGGACGACCCAGTGCACTTGCTGGTTAGTTGTGCGAAGTTGTGTAATGCCATGGGATTGAGCGACCAAGTTTTTTGGAGTTCATGACCGGGGATTATGAGAGTTGTGAAAAGTATTGTTCACAATTTCGCGCACCAACAGGCTTATGGACTAGTAGAGGACGTGCTAGTGAAGGTTGAAGGCCTTTACATCCCTGCTGATTTTATAATCCTAGACACTGGGAAGGATGAGGATGAATCCATCATCCTTGGCAGAATTTCCTAGCCACAGCAAAAGTTGTAATTGATGTTGACAGAGGAGAGTTGGTCCTTCAATTGAATAAGGACTACCTTGTGTTTAAAGCTCAAGGATCTCCTTCTGTAACCATGGAGAGGAAGCACGAAAAGCTTCTCTCAACACAGAGTCAAACAAAGCCCCCACATTCAAACTCTAAGATTGGTGTTGAGAGGCCACAACCAAACTCTAAGTTTGGTGTTGGGAGGCCCCAACCATGCTCTGAATGTCTGTAAGGCTCCATGAGAGCTCACTGTCAAGCTATTGACATTAAAGAAGCGCTTATTGGGAGGCAACCCAATTTTTATTTATCTATGTTATTTTATATTTTCTTTAGGTTGATGATCATGTGGAGTCACAAAAACAACTGCAAAAATCAAAGCAAAATAAAAAACAGCGTTAAAAACAGCACACGTTGGAGGAAAAACTTACTAGCGTTTAAATGCCAGTAAGGGTAGCAGGATGGGCGTTAAATGCCCAGTCTGGTACCATTCTGGGTGTTTAATGCCAGAAATGGGCACCAGACTGGCGTTTAACACCAGAAAGAAGCACCAGACTGGCGGTTAATGCCAGAAACAGGCTACAGCTTGGCGTTAAATGCCAGGAAAGGTATAAAAGCTGGCGTTTAACGCCAAAAATAGGCAGCAGTCTAGCGTTAAATTTCAGAATTGCAATCTAAGGGAATTTTTGCATGCCTAAATGGAGCAGGGATGAGAAGTCCTTGACCCTTCAGGATCTGTGAACTGATGCCAGGGCATCTTGGCTAGTTTTACTAGCCATTTTTTGTATGCTTTAGGTTGGTTTCATGCATTTTCTTAGGCAATAAGCAAGTATTTGGATGAGAATTGTATGCATGCCTTGATTCAATCAAACATTGTTAAATATGTGCATTTTCATGAGATTTATGCAAGAATTGTTTGATGTTATGAATGATGCAAAATCTTGTGATTTAGCAAGGCTTTGATGCATGTGTTTGGTTGATGATAGGTGAAGCAAAGAGCCCTGGAGCAAGAAGGAAGTCACCAAGGGCGTTGCCAACTCTAGAAAGGCATTGCCAATGCCAATGTGCGCAGCAAACTTGAAGCTAGGAAACAACCACGAGCACGTTGCTAATTTGGAGTGTATTGGCGTGTTTGGCAACAACTCAAGGCAGCTTGGATGATGACTCTCCCATTCAAGCACGTTGCCAACGTTGGGATGCATAGGCGTGTTCAATAACAACGCCAAGCAGCAAGTATGGAGCCATGAGGAAGGCTCGAGCACGTTGTCAACTCCAGGATACATAGGCGTGTTCATTGGCAACGCATCATACAAGCAAGCTAGGCAACCTTGGGAATGAAGAGCACGTTGCTAACTTGGGAATGCATTGGCGTGCTCATCAACAACGCAGCAATGCTTGGAGCTAGGAAGCATAAGTTAGCACGTTGGCAACTTGAAAGAACAAAGGAGTGTTTGCCAAAAACGCTGGAGAGCTGGACAGCCTGACCTTACCTCCTTCAATGGAGTATATCTTGAGCTACAAAGCTCCAAATGAGGTGATTCCAACGGCATTTGAAAGTAGACATCCAGAGCTTTCCAACCATATATCATACTATGGTATTGGCATTCATTTGAAGCTTCAAAGGATGGCTTCATTTAGAGCTTCAGAATCTGAGCACGTTGGCAACGCTGGAAACAAGGGCGTTTTCACCAAAAACGTGTGCGATTTTGGCAGCCTGACCCTGTTTTCTTCAAACGAGCATAACTTGAGTTATAGAGATCCAAATTGAGTGCTTCTAGTTGCGTTGGAAAGCTGATATTCAGAGCTTTCCAACCATATATAATAGTCTACAGTGGAGCATGAAATGGAAGCTCGAATCAGAGTCATCTTTAGGCCCCAAAAACAAGGAAATGAGGTTGAAATTCAAGGAAGCATGAATGAGCCCATGAGGAAGCAGCGGGCACGTTGGCAACGTGCCAACAAGGGGGAGTGTTCAGCAACAACGCCAGCCCCATGTCCCAGCCTTAGGAGGTTTGGCACGTTGGCAAATTGGAAGAGAGGGGCGTGCTCAGCAACAACTCCAACAAACTTGGCAGCCTGACCTTACCTTCTTTGAGGAAGCATAACTTGAGCTAGAAAACTCCGATTGAGATGATTCTAAGTGCATTAGAAAGAAGACACTCTGAGCTTTCCAATGATATATGATAGTCCATATTCAAGCAGAGGATTGACACTCAAATTCTGGGCAACATTAAGCATGAAAGTAGAGTCAAGAAGAAGAAAAGCAAGTTGTTAGCAACAACTTGGGCTAACAACGCCCAAACACCAATGCCCACTTCCAGGAAAATACTTTGCACGTTGCCAACGTGCATTAAGGCTAGCGTTATTGGCAAAAACGCCAAGCCATTGGGCCAGAACAATGAAAATGGGTCCTGTTTCCTCTATTTGACAAGAATTCTTTCATGAGCTAGCTAACCTCAAGCAAGCAAAACCCATAAATCTCAATCAATCAAGGTCACAAGAATCATCTAGAATAGTTGATTTTCATTTGCTTTTAATTTCATTTCAATTTGTAATTTAGGAAAGCCTATATAAAGGCCATAGTTTCATAGAATTAGGGGGTTGGATTGGGGGGATACGGAGGAGACCAATTTGAAATTCTGTGAATTGGCACACTCCATTGAGAGTGGGTCTTCGGACCCCTCCCCTTCATACACTCTTCTTCACCTCCCCTTCTCTTCTTCTTTAGTAGTAGTGTAGTTTAATTTGTAGTTTTCATCTATGAATTCTTGAATTCTCAATTTCTGTTTTGAAGTCTCACTCTTTATTTTCATACACTTTAATTTCATGCAATTTAGTTTTCAGTTGAGAGCAATGATCACTTAATTCCCTTTACATTAGGGGGAAGAGCTCTGTTTATTTGAATGAATTGATAACTCTTCTTCTCCTTCTTAATTCAAGTGGTTAATCCAAGAGGAAACTCTTGTTCTTCAAAGATTCAATCACCATCGAGAGAGGGATTAATCTATATGAATTGTGTGGTGAATTTGAGAAAGGAGCCACATAATTCAGTTTAGAGTTCATCCTTTCATGATTTCCTTAATCAATACACTTTGGTTGGTATGTGAGATGTAACCTCCCTTAGTTGAGATTCTGGAAGTTGTGTGGCTTGGATTAGAAATTGAACTTCATCTCTTCTCATGAGCAATTAGATCACGAGAGTGGCAATTGGTTGTGTTGAGAGAAATTGAGTCACCAAGAGATTGGGACTCAATTACCCACAATTTGCCATGGATCTATACCCATGATTGAGAAGGAATTGATCAACATCAATTCATGAGGATTTGCATCTCCGATCCTTAATGATCCTCTCCATTATTAATTTTCATTTCTTTTGCTCTTTAGTGTTTGAATACCCATTGCCCAATTCCCTTCTACACTCTTGCAATTTATTATTCTTGTCATTTACATTCTGTTTCTCTATTTCTTGCTATTTACTCTTTTGCTCTTTAGAATTCAGCACTCTACTTTCTTGCAATTTACTTTTGATGTCATTTAAGTTTCTTGCAATTTAAGTTTCCATTATTTACTTTCGGTCATTTTAATTGCTTTCCTTACTTTAGTTCTTAAATTTTCTTGTCATTTAATTCTTTGCAATTTCTTTTAAGCCTTCAAATCTCATGAAATCAAAACCATGTTTGCTTGACTAAATCTACCATTTAACTAAAGTTACTTAATCTACCAATCTCCGTGGGATCGACCTCACTCTTAGTGAGTTTTATTACTTGATACGACCCGGTATACTTGCCGGTAAATACGTGAATTCTTAATTTTTACGTATCAAGTTTTTGTATGGGAAGGGAAAGAAAAGGAAAAAAAGGACAACAATAGAGAAGATAAATTACAAGGTTGTAAAGTTCTTTTTCCTCTCATTTATTTCCAGCACTTTAAATTGCATGATTGTCTTATTACCTTCTTTATATACATGTGTGGTATGAATAGGCATAGTTTGATTTCTAAATTGCAACATGCTGCTGTGACATTATGACTACCAACTTGAGTTTTGTGAATACAAAAGCAATAAAGTATCATGATCTTAAACAAACAAGGAATTAAAGAAGAATTTAGTATGTGCATACAAGTATTGGAAAGCTAGTATGATTGATTGTTGCTCAAGTACATTAGATTTTATTTAATTGATGTTTTCATCTAGGACATTTTGTGAAATCTTTTGAAAATCATGAAAACCTTGAAGAAGCAAATGCAATTAAGGCAAGAAGAGAAAAAGGAAAAGAATGAGAAAGCTGAAGGCTCTGAGTACCAATGACAATTTCATTGTTATGTACTTGTGGTGTTTATGTATCAAGTAAAATGCTTGAAAACAAAACGCTTAGAAGTCAAGGCTAAGCTCAAGTGCAAAAGCACTCCCTCAAAGCTCAAGGCTCTGAGCATCAATGATTAGAGAGTCAAGAAAAGAAATAAATGAGCTTAATGAAGTCCTCTAATTAAATGTTTGTGGTGCTTATGTATCAAGTGGTAATACTTGAAAGCAAAGCATTTAGAGTCGTAGTTTTGTTATCAACTCATGGGGAAAAGCACCCAAAAGGAGAAGCTAATAAGAAAATCAAAAGCTTGTTTCAAGGAAGAAATATAAGAAAAAGATTTCATAAATTGAGCTAGATAGAAGCATCAATCATTTACATTTCTTTTGTGATTGTAGCATGCAGAGAAAACTAGCTTGCCATGAACATTAACTTGCTATTCTTCTAACCTTGGATTGTCATGAACCCCACAGGATCCCCACATATCCCACATCTCTCTCTCTCCCCCTCGCACATCTCTATAACACTCTATCCAAAACATCACTCACCTATCAAATCCTATTATCTTCCCTATATTCTCTTCACCAATCACCTCCATCCCTCTTCCCTAAAAACCCCACCTACCTCACTTTTCAAATTCAAACACTTTTCCCTCCCAAACCCACCCAATTCCATTTAGCCACTCTCCCTCTCTTTCCCTATAAATATCCCTCTTCACTCCTTTATTTTCACACATTACAACCACTCTCTTACCCCTTGGCCGAACCTATCTCTCCCTCCATCTCCTCTATTTTCTTCTTTTTCCCCTTCTTTCTTTCTTCTTTTGCTCGAGGACGAGCAAACCTTTTAAGTTTGGTGTGGTAAAAGCATCGCTTTTTGTTTTTCCATAACCATTTATGGCACCTAAGGCCGGAGAAACCTCTAGAAAGAAGAAAGGGAAGGCAAAAGCTTCCACCTCCTAGTTATGGAAGATGGAGAGATTCATCTCAAAGGTCCATCAAGACCACTTCTATGAAGTTGTGACCAAGAAGAAGGTGATCTCTGAGGTCCCTTTCATGCTCAAAAGGAATGAGTATCCAGAGATCCGACATGGGATTCAAAGAAGAGGTTGGGAAGTTCTCACCAACCCCATTCAACAAGTCAGAATCTTAATGATTCAAGAGTTCTATGCCAATGCATGGATCACTAGGAACCATGATCAAAGTATGAACCCGAATCCAAAGAATTGGCTTACAATAGTTCGGGGAAAATACTTAGATTTCAGTCCGAAAAATGTAAGGTTGGCGTTCAACTTGCCAATGATGCAAGAAAATGCACGCCCCTACACTAGAAGAGTCAACTTTGATCAAAGGTTGGACCAAGTCCTCATGGACATATGTGTGAAAGGAGCTCAATGGAAAAGAGACTCAAGAGGCAAGCCGGTTCAATTGAGAAGACCGGACCTTAAGCCTGTGGCTAGAGGATGGTTGGAATTCATTCAACGCTCCATCATTCCTACTAGAAACTGATCTGAAGTGACTGTGGATCGGGCTATCATGATCCATAGTATCATGATTGGGGAGGAAGTAAAAGTTCATGAGATCATACCTCTAGAACTCTACAAGGTGGCTGACAAGTCCTCCACTTTGGCAAGGTTAGCCTTTCCTCATCTCATTTGTCACCTATGCAATTCGGCTGGGATTGACATAGAAGGAGACATCCTCATTGAAGAGGACAAGCCCATCACTAAGAAAAGGATGGAGCAAACAAGAAAGCCCACTCATGGACCTCAACAAGAGCATGAGGAAATTCCTCATCAAGAAATCCCTGAGATGCCTCAAGGGATGCATTTTCTTCCACACAACTATTGGGAGCAACTCAATACCTCTTTGGAAGGCTTGAGTTACAACATGGACCAACTAAGGGTGGAGTACCAAAAGCACTCCATCATTCTCTATGAGATTAGAGAAGATCAAAGAGCTATGAGGGAGGAGCAACAAAGGCAAGGAAGAGACATAGAGGAGCTCAGGCATTCCATTGGATCTTCAAGAGGAAGAACTAGCCACCATCACTAAGGTAGACCCGTTCTTTGATTTCCTTGTTTTTATTTTTCTGTTTTTCGAATTCGATGCTTTATGTTTGTCTATGTTTGTGTCTTCATTACATGATCATTAGTGTCTAGTATCTATGTCTTAAAGCTATGAATAATTCCATGAATCCTTCACCTCTCTTAAGTGAAAAATGTGCCTAATTACAAAAGAACAAGAAGTACTTGAATTTCAAATTTTATCTTGAAATTAGTTTAATTATTTTGATGTGGTGGCAATACTTTTTGTTCTCTGAATGAATACTTGAATATTGCATATTTTTTATAGTGAAGTTTATGAATGTTAAAATTGTTGGCTCTTGAAAAAATGATGAACAAAGAGAAATGTTATTGATAATCTGAAAAATCATAAAATTGATTCTTGAAGCAAGAAAAAGCAGTGAAAAAGAGAAAATAGCAAAAAAAGAAAAAAAAAGAAAAATGGCGAAAAAAAGCAAGCAGAAAAAGCCAATAGCCCTTTAAACTAAAAGGCAAGGGTAAAGAGGATCCAAGGCTTTGAGCATTAATGGATATAAGGGCCCAAAGGAATAAAATCCTGGCCTAAGCGGCTAAATCAAGCTATCTTTAACCATGTGCTTGTGGCATGAAAGTCCAAGTGAAAAGCTTGAGACTGAGTGGTTAAAGTCATGATCCAAAGCAAAAAGAGTGTGCTTAAGAACTCTGGACACCTCTAATTTGGGACTTTAGCAAAGCTAAGTCACAATCTGAAAAGGTTCACCCAGTTATGTGTCTGCAGCATTTATGTATCCGGTGGTAATACTGGAAAATAAAGTGCTTAGGGCCACGGCCAAGACTCATAAAGTAGCTGTGTTCAAGAATCAACATACTGAACTAGGAGAATCAATAACACTATCTAAAATTCTGAGTTCCTATAGATGCCAATCATTCTGAATTTCAAAGGATAAAGTGAGATGCCAAAACTGTTCAGAAGCAAAAAGCTACTAGCCCCGCTCATCTAATTAGGACTAAGTTTCATTGATATTGTGAGATTTATTGTATATTCTCTTCTTTTTATCCTATTTTATTTTTAGTTGCTTGGGACCAAGCAACAATTTAAGTTTGGTGTTGCGATGAGCGGATAATTTATACGCTTTTTGGCATTGTTTTTAGGTAGTTTTTAGTATGATTAAGTTAGTTTTTAGTAAATAATTATTAGTTTTTAAACAAAATTTTCATTTCTAGACTTTACTATGAGTTTGTGTATTTTTCTGTGATTTCATGTATTTTTTGGCTGAAATTGAGGGACCTGAGCAAAAATCTGATTCAGAGGCTGAAAAAGGACTGCAGATGCTGTTGGATTCTGACCTCCCTGCACTCGAAATGAATTTTCTGGAGCTATAGATACCCACTTGGTGCGCTCTTAATTGCTTTGGAAAGTAGACATCCTGAGCATTCCATTCATATATAATAGTCCATACTTTGTCCGAGTTTTTATGATGCAAACTAGCGTTCAAACGCCAACTCGCTGCCCTATTCTGGTGTTAAATGCCAAAAACAGGATAAAAGCTTGAGTTAAACACCCAAACTGGCATAAAAGCTGGCGTTTAACTCCAAAAAAAGTCTCTACACATGAAAGCTTCAATGCTCAGCCCAAGCACACACCAAGTGGGCCCGAAAGTGGATTTCTGCATCATTTACTTATTTTTGTAAACCCTAGTAACTAGTCTAGTATAAATAGGACCTTTTACTAGTGTACTCACATCTTTGGATCTTTGACATCTTTGGATTACCCTTAGATCATCTTTGGAACATTTTTCCTTAGACTTGGAGGCTGGCCATTCGGCCATGCCTGGACCTTCATCACTTATATATTTTCAACGGTGGAGTTTCTACACACCATAGATTAAGGTGTGGAGCTCTGCTGTTCCTCGAGTATTAATGTAAAATACTATTGTTCTTCTATTCAATTCAAGCTTATTCTTATTCTAAGATGTTCACTCGCACTTCAACATGATGAATGTGATGATCCGTGACACTCATCACCATTCTCAATTTATGATTGCGTGCCTGACAACCACTTCCGTTCTATCTGCGAAAGCTAGAGTGTGTATCTCTTAGGTTTCTAATCAACGATTCACATAGATTTGCCTCTAACAATGGGGCATCTGAATCTGAGATTAGAACCTTCGTGGTATAGGCTAGAAACATTTGACAGCATTCTTGAGATCCGAAAAGTCTAAACCTTGTCTGTGGTATTCCGAGTAGGATCTGGGAAGGGATTACTGTGACGAGCTTCAAACTCGCGACTGTGGGGCGTAGTGACAGACACAAAAGGATCATTGGATCTTATTTCGACACGATCGAGAATCGACAGCTGATTAGCCATGCGGTAGCTGTGCTTGGTATTTTTCATCCGAGACGAGAAATCCAACAGTTGATTAGCCGTACAGAAACCGTAGAGGACCATTTTCACTGAGACGACGGGAGGTAGCCATTGACAACGGTGATCCCCAACATACAGCTTGCCATGGAAAAGAGTATGAATAATTGAATGAAGACAGTAGGAAAGCAGAGATTCAGAAGGAATAACGCATCTCCATACGCTTATCTGAAATTCCCACCAATGAACTACATAAGTATCTCTATCTTTGTTTTATGTTTATTTATCTTTTAATTATCAAACTCCCATAACCATTTGAATCCGCCTGACTGAGATTTACAAGATGACCATAGCTTGCTTCAAGCAGACAATCTCCGTGGGATCGACCCTTACTCACATAAGGTATTACTTGGACGACCCAGTGCACTTGCTGGTCAGCTGTGCGAAGTTGTGAAGAGACGTGTAAACCATGGTATCGTGCACCAAGTTTTTGGAGCCATGCCAAGGGATAACAATTTCGTGCACCACCTCTCCCTTCAGGGCGTTGAACGCCCAGTCAGTGCCCCCCTGGCTGGCGTTCAATGCTAGGATTATTGCACTTTGGTGGTGTTCAACGCCTAGCCAGTACCTCCTGGTTGGCGTTGAATGCCAGTCCTGCTACCTCCTGGGGGCATTCAATGCCCTTCTTACCCTCTTGCCTGGCATTCAACGCCAGCAAGGGACCTTCCCCAGGGTGCTCTATTTTATGCTCTGACTGTTTCTATTTTTGTTCTGACTATTGCACATGATCACAAACTTAAACAAATATGAAAATTAAATTGAAATAACTTAAAATATACGTAAAGAAAAATAAGAAAACATTAATTATTACTAGGTTGCCTCCCATCAAGCGTTTCTTTAACGTCATTAGCTTGACGGTACTGTACTCATTCTAGTAACAGTATTGAGCCTCTTTGCTCAATAGATCCTTCAAGGTAATGCTTGACTCTTTGTCTATTAACAGTAAACTTCATGTTCGAGTCTTTACCTTGCAGTTCTATGTGCCCATAGGGTGATACACTTGTAACCACATATGGTCCCTTCCATCAGGATTTGAGTTTCTCAAGAAATAATCTGAGTCTAGAGTTAAAGAGTAGAACTTTCTGCCCTGGTTCAAAGACTCTGGAAAAAATCTTTCTGTCATGCCACTTTTTGGCCATTTCTTTATAAATCTTTGCATTCTCAAATACGGCAAGTCGGAATTCATCCAACTCATTTAGCTGGAGCAACTGTTTCTCTCCTGCTGCCTTTGCATCAAAGTTCAGGAGTTTGGTTGCCCAGTAGGCCTTGTGTTCTAGCTCTACTAGTAGGTGGCATGCCTTTCCATACATTAATTGATATGGTGATGTTCCTATAGGGGTCATGAAAGCTGTTCTGTATGCCCAGAGAGCATCATCAAGCTTTCTTGCCCAATCCTTTCTAGAGGTATTCACCATTCTTTCCAGAATTCTCTTTAGTTCTCTATTTGAAACTTCAACTTGCCCATTTGTTTGTGGATGATATGGGATGGCCACTTTATGGCAAACACCATATCGGCTTAGCACAGAGTCAAGCTATTTGTTGCAGAAATGAGTTCTTCCATCACTGATCAGTGTCTAAGGGACACCAAACCTGCTGAAGATGTTCTTCTGAAGGAACTTGATCACTACTCTAGTGTCATTTGTGGGTGATGCAACTGCCTCAACCCATTTAGACACATAATCTACTGCTACAAGAATGTAGGTGTTTGAGTATGAAGGTGGGAATGGGGAATGGACCTATGAAGTTTATACCACATACATCAAACAGTTCAATCTCTAGGATTCCTTGCTGAGGCATGTCATGACCAAAAGGGAGGTTGCCATCCCTTTGGCAACTGTCACAGCGATGGACAAACTCTCGGGCATCCTTAAAGAGTATGGGCCAGTAGAAATCACTTTGGAGGACTTTAGTGGTTGTTCGCTCTCCTCCAAAGTGTCCTCCATAATCAGAGCCATGGCAATGCCATAGGATTTTCTGTGCCTCTTCTTCAGATACGCAGCGCTGGATTATCCCATCCGAGTATCTCTTAAAGAGATATGGTTCATCCCACAAGTAGTATCTAGCATCATGAATGAGCTTTTGGGCTTGCTGCCTACTGTATTCCTTGGGGATGAATCTTATGGCCTTGTAGTTTGCAATGTCTGTAAACCATGGTGTTGTCCGGATAGCAAAGAGTTGCTCATCTAGAAAGGTTTCAGACACCTCAGTAGAGGGAGAAGATGTTCCTTCTACTGGTTCAATTCGAGACAGGTGGTCAACCACTTGATTTTCTGACCCTTTTCTGTCTCTGATTTCTATATCAAACTCTTGTAGGAGTAATACCTATCTTATAAGCCTGGGCTTAGAATCCTGCTTGGTGAGCAGATATTTGAGAGCAGCATGGTCAGTGTAGAAAATGACCTTAGGCCCTATTAGATAGGATCTGAACTTGTCAATGGCATAAACCATTGCAAGCAATTCCTTTTCAGTGGTAGTGTAATTTTTCTACGCGTTATTTAGAACATGGCTGGCATAATAAATGACATGCAGAAGTTTGTCATGCCTCTATCCTAGGACTGCGTCAATGGCATGTTCACTGGCATCACACATCAGCTCGAATGGTAAGTCCCAGCTGGGTGCAGAGATTACAAGTGCAGTGATAAGCTTAGCTTTCAGAGTCTCAAAGGCATTCAGACACTCTTGGTCAAAGACAAATGGAGTGTTGGAAGTCAGTAAGTTGCACAGGGGTTTAGCAATTTTAGAAAAATCCTTAATAAACCTCCTGTAGAATCTTGCATGTCCAAGGAAAAACTTCTGATTCCTTTGACATTAGTGGGTGGTGGTAATCACTCAATTACCTCCACCTTAGCTTGATCCACTTCTATTCCCTTGTTCAAAATTCGATGCCCAAGGACAATTCCTTCAGTCACCATGAAGTGACATTTTTCCTAGTTTAAAACTAGGTTTGTCTCTTGGTATCACTTTAGAACTAGGGCTAAATGGTTAAGGCAGGAGTCAAATGAGTCTCCAAAGACGGAGAAGTCATCCACGAATACCTCAAGGAACTTCTTCACCATGTCAGAGAAGATGGAGAGCATACATCTCTAAAAGGTGGCAGGTGCATTGCATAGGCCAAATGGCATCTGCCTATAGGCAAACACACCATATGGGCAAGTAAATGCTGTCTTTTCTTAATATTGTGGATCTACTATAATTTTATTGCAACCAGAATAACCTTCCAGGAAAAATAAAATGCATGCCCTGCTAGTCTCTCTAGCATTTGATCTATGAATGATAAAGGAAAATGATCATTTTTGGCGGCGTTATTGAGCCTTCTATAGTCAATGCACATACGACACCCTATAACTGTCCTTGTAGGAATCAATTTATTCTTTTCATTGTGAACCACTGTCATGCCTCCCTTATTGGGAACAACTTGGACAGGGCTCACCCAGGGATTGCCAGATATGGGATAAATAATCCCAGCCTCCCATAATTTGGAGAGTTCCTTTTGCACTACTTCCTTTATAGCTGGATTCAGTCACCTTTGTGGTTGTATGATGGATCCATATTTTACGATATACTTTGGTTTGATTTGAGTGGATTTCATCACATAAACCCACATTTATTCACCTAAATAGCATACTTTTGAGATTTCTTCCTAAATTATGCTTGAAAGTGAAAACATGCTCTTTTGTGCTTAATTTAGTCAATTTTATTCACTTTAATCCCATTTGGTGCCTTGATGTATTTGTTAAATGATTTCAGGTTTCCAAGGCAAGTATGGGTTGAAGAAGTGAGGAAAAGAGCATGCAAAAAGGAAGAATTCAAGAAATAAAGGATTTGGAAAGCTGCCAACCCTGACCTCTCTGTACTAAATTGGTCATAACTTGAGCTACAGAGGTCCAAATGAGGCAGTTCTAGCGGCATTGAAAAGCTAACGTCCGGAGCTTCAAAATGATATGCAATTTTCTATAGTGGACATAAATCTTAGTGTGTGTATGCACAGGTACTTGTGCGTACGCACAAGTAAGGATTCATCATGTGTGCGGATGCACACGTCTGTGCGCCCGCACAGGTCCCTGCACGTGATCTCATTAATGGCAAATCGCTGGCAGCGATTTCTGGGTCCCTAAAATCCAATCCAACTCATTTTTTTGAAGCTATTTAAGGCCAACTTGAAGAAGGATGAAGGGGGGAGCACTTAGATTTAGGTTTTTACATGTTTTAGTTTAGTTTTTCTAGAGAGAGAAGCTCCCCCATCTTTCTAGAATTAGGGTTTCTTAGTTTAATTTCTTGTAATTTCTACTTTTAATTCTTATTTTCATTTACTTTTCCTTGTCATTTATTGTTATTGCTTCTTAGTTCTTCTTCATTTCTCTTGTTATTTCCTTTATTTTGTCATTTTTATGTTTATGCACACTCTTGTTATTTTAATTTCCAATTAATGTAATTTTATGTTTCCATGTCATTTATTACTTTCTCTAATTGTTATTGTTATTTTCTTGCTTTGGTAGTTTTAGAATTTATTTTATTACAATTTAATATTATTTTATTCTCATGCACACCAAGTGTTTGATAAAATGCTTGGCTTAGTTTTCACTTAGTTTTTTTCTCCACTCTTGGCTTGGAATTGTTGACTTTGGTGTCCCTTGAGTCATTGATGTCCATTCTTGTTTGATATATTAGAGTAGTTAGTTAATTTGGTTTCCCTTGACTCTATGTGACCCCTAGTGTTGACATAGGACTTAGGGATTAAAATTAACTATGCCTATTTGACTTATCTTCGATGTAAGGTTGACTAAGTAGGATTACCTCTTCATAATCATCATATGTTTATGGTTAATGACTAGGATAGGTAGCCTTAGTTCTCAATTACTTGCCAAGAGGTTTCTTGCTATTTACATTCCCTCGCTCTCTTGCTTTCATTCCCAATACCCTATGCTCTCTTCCATAGCCAATGATGAACACTTAATTGCAACTCCTAAAGAGAACGACCCAAGGTTGAACTACTCTCAATTTAGGTTAATTAGAATTTGTAAACATCTGATTAAGAGAATTCATTGTTGGTTTGGACTATGCTAACAACGAATTGATTCTTGTTTTAATTAATTCCAAACTATACAATAGTTTTCTCATCATTATACCACTGGTTTGGCGACATCCTCCAGCAGGATCTTGTGTATGCATCGGGTTGGGCTAATGCCCTTTAAGTCACTTATTGTCCACCCAAAAGTTGTCTTGTGTGTCTTTAGCACTTGGATTAGTGCTTTTTCTTCATGTGGTTCTAAGCCAGAGCTTATAATCACAGTATAAGTATCTCCACCTCTGAGAAATGCATATTTTAAGGAGGATGGTAGTGGTTTAAGCTCGAGTTTAGGAGGCTTGTCCTCCTCCTTAAGAGTTTTCAGAGGCTCCTTTATCTCCTCTAACTCGTCTAACTCAAGATGAGCATTATACAAGCTGACATTCAGCTCTTCTTCAAGCCCCTCAGCCATATTCACTTCTATCACCAGGGAATCAATGATATCAATACTCATACACTCCTCTGTAGTGTCTGGATACTGCATGGCTTTGACAGCATTTAGCACGAATTCATCCTTATTGACTCTCAGGGTTACTTCCCCTTTTTGAAAGTCAATGAGGGTCCGTCTTGTAGCTTGGAAGGGTCTTCCTAGAATGAGGGTTGTACTCTTATGCTCTTCCATTTCCAACACTACAAAGTCTGTGGGAAAGGCAAAGGGTCCAACCCTAACAATCATGTCCTCAATCACGCCTGATGGAATATTAACAGAGCCATCAACAAGTTAAAGACAAATGCGGGTAGGTTTAACTTCGTGAGTTAAACAGAGTTTCTTTATTAGTGATACAGGTATTAAGTTAATACTTGCTCTAAGGTCACATAGGGCTGTCTTTGTACAGGCATCCCCTAAGGTGCAGGGTATCACAAAGCTTCTAGGATCCTTGAGTTTCTCTGGTAAACTCTTTTGGATCACTGCACTGCACTCTTCAGTGAGAAAGACTGTTTCTGCCTCTTTCCAGTCCTTCTTATGACTTAAGATATCCTTCATAAACTTGGCATAAGAAGGTATCTGTTCAAGAGCCTCTACAAAAGGGATCTTGATCTCAAGTATCTTGAGATAATCCGCAAAGCGGGCAAACTTTTTATCCTTTTCCGCTTGGCAAAGCTTCTGAGGATATGGCATCTTAGCTCTATACTCATCAACCTTGGTTGATGTAGGTTGGATGCCTACAGAATTGGAAGGTGGGTTAGTACTTGCTTAGGAAGGGTCTTATCAGCACTTGCATGTGTCTGACCATTCCTAGTAGGGTATTCAACACCCTTGCTGCCCCTTTCCTGGCGTTCAACGCCAGGAACACTGTTCCCTTGTGGGCGTTTGATGTGTGAGCATCGTCTCTGTCTTTTCTTAGTGAATTTGCACTTGAATTGCTAAGTTTAATCAAAATTTAATATATTTTAGCTGCTATGAATTCTATTTTGAGTGATGTGAAATTCTATTTATTTCAGGTAACATTTCGGATGAAGTTCGCAGAGTTTAAGTCTAGGCCAGAGAGTGCTGAAAGTGAAGAAGTGCCTTTTCTCCTCCACGCTGAACTTGGGCCAAGTTCAGCGTGGGCTTGAAGAACCAAAGAGAGAAAGCATGCATCATCCACGATGAACTTGAATTAAAAACTTGATGCAGAATTTATAACCACAAACTAACTGGCAAGTGCACCTTGTCGTACCACGTAATACCTCAGGTGAGTGAGGGTCGATCCCACGAGGATTGATGGATTAAGCAACAATGGTTAAGTGATTTACTTAGTTAGACAAATAGAAAAGGGTATTTGAAGGTTCAAAAGCATTAACAGTAATTAAGAATATCAAAAAGCAAGCAGTAAATTGATGTGAATAATATATGAGAGAAATAGTTAAGGCTTCAGAGATATCTATCTTCCAGATTGACTTTTCTTACTAACTATTTTAATCATGCAAGATTTAATTTATGGCAAACTATAAGTGACTAAACCCTAATTCCTTAGACATTTTTAGTTTCCTCTAAAATTCATCAACCGCTCATTCCTTGGTCAATTAATTCCAATTAGAGGGTGAAGTTCATTTCTAGTTTATATGCCACAAAAACCCTAATTACCCAAATATAAGAGGATTATATGTCACGTATCCCGTTAAGTCCAGATAATTAGAAATTTAGGAGAAATTGTTTTCAAGCTGTTGTTCAAGTAAAGAGCTTTTCCAAGTTATACAAGAACTCAATTAGAAGAAGGGTCATACTTCCGTTCTACCCAAATTCATAAGATAAAGAATGAAAATAATTCTTGAAATATAAATCAGTACATGAATTAAAATAGAAAAATAATATCATCAATCCATACAATAGACAGAGCTCCTAACCTTAACAGAGGAGGTTTAGTTGCTCATGGTTCAGAGAGAAAACTAAGATTGTTAAAAACTGTAAATTACGGAATGAGGTAGAAGAGAAGAGAAGAGCCTGAAGTGCTGATTCTTTTCCCTTTTATATCTAATCCTAATTAATGTAAATTATATTTTCTAAAACTAAAATAATATTGACGTACGGAAAAATCACCGATCAAGAGTTTATAAAGAAAACAACATTGCAAGTATAGCACTTAACCAATATAGAGAAAATAACGTTGCAAGTATAGCTCTTAACCAATGTTGATTCCACGTATCAATTTAGAAGGGGTTGTCACGAAATTTTAGAAATAAAATACTGGGAGTATGAATCCCAGGTCGTCTCCCAACGAGTTGCAAAGAGAGTGATATTTTATCAATCAGAGGTTTTCCAAGAGATTTTTGAGTTTTGAGAAACAGAAAAATAAAGGATTGGGAATTTATGTAATTCAATTAAAAGCCTTGACCGGGAGAATATTAAATGAAAGATCTATCCCTGTTGAACTTTTCCCAAGTGTAATAATAAAAGGGTTGTTGTCCTACTTAGTTATCCCTTATATGATAAGGGAAAGTCAAGTACTCTCAAACTAATCCTATCGCTTGCGTCCTAATCCTTTCCTAAGAAAGGATTAGAGTTGAAGACAGGAGAATTAGCCAACAACTTCCAATTAATATTAACACTTGAGTATTCCAACTCAAGGTTTTTCTTTTAATCAACTCCCCATCAAGTTAGGAAACTACTCCATTATCATGAATATAACTTTCACAGAATTAAGAGAGGAATAAAAGGAAGACCTGATAATTAATAACTAAAAATCAATTAGAAGTAAAAATGGTTTTTTGCATTAATAAATCCCAAAATCATGAACATACTTATCTAAACAGAGTCAATGGGCAATAAAAGAGTAAAGAGTAGAGAGACAAACTAGAATGAGAAAGCTCCAACGGAGGTAATAAATCTTTTCAATATCCAAAGCAAAGCACTAAAACTCTACAACTATGAATGTGAAGAAAACCTAGAGGAAGAAGTAGAATTCTCTCTAGATTCCCAAAACTAAACTAAAACTATGCTGATGTGAATGTGTTTTGAGTCTCTGCATGTTCCCTTGCTTTAGTCTTTGTTTCTGGGCCAAAAACTAGGTCAAAACACGGCTCAAAATCGCCCCCAGCGTTTTCTGTTAATTCTACAGATCGTGCATGTCACGCGTACGCGTCAGTCGCGCGTTCGTGTCGCTGGTCATTTTGGCATGTCACGCGTTCGCGTCAAGCACGCGCTCATGTCATATTACAGAACTCCAATCCACACATACGCGTTAGGAACGCGCACGTGTCACTGCAATTTTCTCCATGTCGCGCGCACGCGTGAGCCATGCGTGCGCATCGCTGCTCGCTGGTTATCTCCTTAGTTTCTTGTGTTCCTTCCATTTTTTTGCAAGCTTCATCTCCATTCTCTAAGCCATTCCTGCCCTATAAACTCTGAAATCACTTAACACACATATCAAGGCATCGAATGGTAATAAGAGAGGATTAAACATAGCAAATTTAAGGACCAAAGAAGCATGTTTTCAATCATAGCACAAAATTAGGAAGGAATTATAAAATCATGCAAATTATATGAATAAGTGAGTAAAGAGTTGATAAAAACCACTCGAATTAGCACAAGATAAACCATGAAATAGTGGTTTATCAAACTCCCCACACTTAAACATTAGCATGTCCTCATGCTTAGCTTAAGGAGATAAAATAAATTGGTAAGGAAAAGTAAGACTCATGCAATGCAATGCAACCTATGTATATGAATGCAACTATATGCTAAGATGATTCTGTCTACTTGGTTAAAAGTAAATAAGTTCTTCAAGACAAACATAAATCAGATATCACTAATTCAAATCCTACAGTAAAGACAAGTAAACTTGTAAGAAGGTGGCTCATGAAAGCAGGGAACATAGAATCAAGCATTGAACCCTCACTGATAGTGTATATGCACTCTAGTCACTCAAGTGTATAGGGTAATCACTATACTCTTCTCTAGTGATGCTTTCTAAACTTTGTTCTTCACCTAACCAATCAACAAGTATTTAATGTATCAATGCAAACATCATGAGGTCTTTTCAAGGTCGTGATGGGGCTAAGGTAAAGGTGAGAGTATATATATAAGGCTAAGTGAGCTATAAATTGAATCCTTGACTAACCTAAGCTCTCACCTATACACACACACTCTATATAACTTCTAAATTCATGCTTAGCTACCCAAAATTTCCCACTTTTTTCATCTCATACTCATGCATCAACCTTCTTTTTAAATTGTATCACATGTACACCGATCTTTTACTAACTTAATATTGGGGTAAATTTGCCCCCTTATTTATTTACTTATTTATTTAATATTTTTGGATTTTTATTTTTTTATTTTTATTTTTTTATTTTTTATTTTTTTATTTTTTTATTATTTTTTTAGGAAAATGAACATAACTTATCAATGCACATGGATTTTTAATTTTTCTGGTCTCACATGAGTAGGTAACCAAATTTCCAATATTTTATCAAAGTAAAACATAACACATTCCTTTACTAACCTATGTTCCCACTTTTTCCCACACTTAGTTGATACACAATCTCTATCTTAAGCTAACCAAAGATTCAATTGGGGTATTTAATTGTTTTTCCGCTTAAGGCTAGTGATGTGGTAAAATATAGAACAAATGGGGATTACTAGGCTCAAAGTGGCTAACAAAGGTAAATGTAAGGGTAGGCTATTTGGGATAAGTGAGCTAATAATCAAATAATGGCCTCAATCATATGCATGCATATAAATACATTAAACATTGGACATCTAGGATGGAACAAAATATTGATTATAATCATAGAAAAGTAAACACACAAGAATAAATTTTTACGGCTAAATAATGTAACCATGTAATTAAGCTCAAATCTCACAGGTTGTGTGTTCTTAGCTTAAAACCATGTTCCAATTTACAATCTTCAAACAAGCTTCTAACACAAAAATTTTTAATTTAAATTAGTGAAATTTTTCAAAAATAAAATCTTTAAAAGAAACTTATTATTTTTCAACCAATTAGAACATGCATGCAAATAACTATTACTATGCAATCTATCCTATCCTAAAAAAGAGAATTTATCTACTGGTGTTAAGAGAGAAAAGTTACCTCCGGAAGTCAGGTACTGACCGACCTCACTACACTTAAAGCATTGCACCGTCCTCGGTGCCATCAGTCAGGAACAAAGGGGGGCTGGTAGCAGTGTCTCCACAATCGGGATCGTCATGGCTCCCCGTGCTGGTAGTTGAAGTGGAGTTCAGAGTGTCTGGGTCTTCTTCAGGTGGGTGGTTCCCAACAATCAGCCTCTTGAAGTATGTGAATTGGCGCTTGTTACGGTGCTCCATGCGTTCCATCTGCCGATCTTGTCGGTCCAACCTCTGAAGTATTTGAAGGAGCAACTGATTTGTTGAAGGTGCTTGTGATGTGGAAGGAGAAGGGATATCTCTGGCCGGGTCCGCAATCCGGCTAGTAGTGGCTGCTATGGGTCTGATGTACTTCCCACTCAGAACATATTCATCATCCTGAGAAATCATGGCCTTGGTGTCCCTAGCTTTGTAGGAGACTCCAGCTGCGGAGACTAGATCTGAAACCAAGGCGGGAAAAGGTAAGTTGCCCACAATTTGTACGTGTCCCATGTGATGAGCGGATAATTTATACGCTTTTTGGCATTGTTTTTAGGTAGTTTTTAATAGGTTCAAGCTACTTTTAGGGATGTTTTCATTAGTTTTTATGTTAAATTCATATTTCTGGACTTTACTATGAGTTTGTGTGTTTTTCTGTGATTTCAGGTAATTTCTGGCTGAAATTGAGGGACCTGAGCAAAACTCTGATAAGGAGGCTAACAAAGGACTGCTGATGCTGTTGGAATCTGACCTCCCTGCACTCGAAATAAATTTTCTGGAGCTACAGAACTCCAAATGGCTCGCTCTCAACGGCGTTGGAAAGTAGATATCCAGAGCTTTCCAGCAATATATAATAGTCCATACTTTATTCGGGAATTGACGACGTAAAGTGGCGCTCAACGCCAAGTACATGCTGCTGTTTGGAGTCAAACGCCAGAAACACGTCACGACCCAGAGTTGAACGCCCAAAACACGTTACAACTTGGCGTTCAACTCCAATAAGAGCCTCATCTCGTGGATAGACCAAGCTCAGCCCAAACATACACCAAGTGGGCCCCGGAAGTAGATTTATGCATCAATACTTACTTCTCTAAACCCTAGTAGCTAGTTTATTATAAATAGAACTTTTTACTAGTGTATTAGACATCTTGGGACGATTAGTTCTCAGATCATGGGGGCTGGCCTCTCGGCCTGCCTGAACCTTTCACTTATGTATTTTCAACGGTGGAGTTTCTACACAACATAGATTAAGGGTGTGGAGCTCTGCTGCACCTCAAGTTTCAATACAATTACTATTATTTTCTATTCAATTCTCTTTTATTCCTATTCTAAGATATTCGTTGCACTTCAACTTGATGAATGTGATGATCCGTGACACTCATCATCATTCTCACCTATGAACGCGCGTGACTGACAACCACTTCCGTTCTACCTTAGGCCGGGCGCATATCTCTTAGATTCCCCAACAGAATCTTCGTGGTATAAGCTAGAATTGATGGTGGCATTCATGAGAATCCGGAAGGTCTAAACCTTCTCTGTGGTATTCCAAGTAGGATTCTGGGATTGAATGACTGTGACGAGCTTCAAACTCCTGAAGGCTGGGCGTTAGTGACAGACGCAAAAGAATCAAGGGATTCTATTCCAACCTGATTGAGAACCGACAGATGATTAGCCATGCTATGACAGAGCATAGGACCATTTTCACTGAGAGGATGGGATGTAGCCATTGACAACGGTGATGCCCTACATACAGCTTGCCATGGAAAGGAGTAAGAAGGATTGGATGAATG
This sequence comes from Arachis stenosperma, assembly GCF_014773155.1. Lineage (NCBI taxonomy): Eukaryota > Viridiplantae > Streptophyta > Magnoliopsida > Fabales > Fabaceae > Arachis > Arachis stenosperma. The sequence continues at coordinate 30,779,031 of NC_080381.1, read as the reverse complement.
TAATAAGAAAGTAGAGATTCAAGAGGAGCACAGCATCTCCATACGCCTATCTGAAATTCCCACTATTGATTTATATAAGTATTTCTATCCTATTTTATTTTCTGTTTATTATTAATTTTCGAACTTATCACAAATCAACTTAATTCGCCTAACTGAGATTTATAAGGTGACCATAGCTTGCTTCATACCAATAATCTCCATGGGATCGACCCTTACTCACGTAAGGTATTACTTGGACGACCTAGTGCACTTGCTGGTTAGTTGAACGGAGTTGTGATCACACGTGCCATTATCAGGGATTTTTAAGATCCCAATTCATCATACCATGATCTCTTTGGGGTATTTTTGATAGAGCCAATATTTAAATTTCATACAAGTACAAAGAGACCAATTTTGAGGATCACAATTTCGTCCACCAAGTTTTTGGCGCCGTTGCCGGGGATTGTTCGAGTATAGACAACTGACGGTTCATCTTGTTGCTCAGATTAGGTAATTTTCTTTTCAAAAATTTTTTTAAAAATCTTTTTCAAAATTTTCTTTTCTTTTTCGTTTTTCCAAAAATATTTTCGAAAAAAATTAGTAAAAATCCAAAAAAATATCATAAAATCATAAAAATCAAAAATATTTTGTGTTTCTTGTTTGAGTCTTGAGTCAATTGCATAGTGTTCTTCATGATCTTCAAGTTGTTCTTGACAAAGTCTTCTTGTTTGATCTTGATGTTTTCTTGTTTTGTGTTGTTTGTTGTTTTTCATATGCATTTTTTGTTTGTTAGAGTCCATGTATTAAAGATTTCTAAGTTTGGTGTCTTGCATGTTTTCTTTGCATCAAAAATTTTTTCAAAATTATGTTCTTGATGTTCACCATGATCTTCAAAGTGTTCTTGGTGTTCATCTTGACATTCATAGTGTTCTTGCATGCATCATGTGTTTAATCCAAAATTTTCATATTTTGGGTCATTTTTATGTTTTTCTTTCTCATCTTTAAAAATTCAAAAATCAAAAAAATATCTTTTCCTTATTTCCCTCCAAATTTTCGAAATTTTGGGTTGACTTGGTCAAAAATTTTTAAAAATTAGTTGTTTCTTACAAGTCAAGTCAAATTTTCAAAAATTTAAAAATCTTATCTTTTCAAAAATCATATCTTTCCCAATTTTTCCTCTTTTTCGAAAATTTCAAATATCTTTTTCAAAATATTTTCAAAATCTTTTTCTTATCTTTATATCAAATTTTCAAAAATTAGCTAACAATTAATGTGATTGATTCAAAAATTTGAAGTTTGTTACTTTCTTGTTAAGAAAGGTTCAATCTTTAAATTCTAGAATCATATCTTGTAGTTACTTGTTAGTTAAGTAATTAATTTTAATTTTAAAAATTAAATCTTTTTCAAACATATCTTTTTATCACATCTTTTTATCTTATCTTTTTATCATATCTCTTTCAAAATTTTATCTTTTTCAAAATTTGATTTCAAAATATCTTATCTAACTTCTTATCTTCTAATCTTTTCAAATTTGATTTTAATATCTTTTTCAACTAACTATTTGATTTTTTGTTTGTTTCTTATCTTTTTCAAAATCACCTAACTACTTTTCTCTCTCTAATTTTCGAAAATACCTCTCTCTTTTTCAAAAATTCTTTTTAATTGTTTTAAATTTTAATTTTAATCATATCTTATCTTTAATTTTTAAAATCACTAACTCCTTTTCAAAAATTAATTTTCGAATTCTCCCTCTCTTTTCTCACTCTATTTAATTATTTATTTACTAACACTTCTCTTCACCTCTCTTCATCCAAAAATCCGAACTCACTCCTCCCCCTGTGTTTGGATTCTTCACTCTTCCTTCTTCTATTCTCTTCTTCTTTTACTAACATAAAGGAATCTCTATAATGTGACATAGAGGATTCCTCTTCTTTTCTTGTTTTCTTCTCTTTCATATGAGCAGGAGCAAGGAAAAAGGTACTCTTGTTGAAATTGATCCAGAACCTGAAAGGACTCTGAAGAGGAAACTAAGAGAAGCTAAACAATCCAGAAACAACCTATCAGAAATTTTCGAACAAGAGAAGGAGATGGCAGTCGAACCCAACAATAATAATGCAGGGAGAATGCTTGGTGACTTCACAAAACCAACGTCCAAGTTTGATGGAAGAAGCATCTCCATTCCTGCCATTGGAACCAACAATTTTGAGCTTAAGCCTCAACTAGTTGCTTTAATGCAACAGAACTGCAAGTTTTATGGACTTCCAACTGAAGATCCTTACCAGTTTTTAACTGAGTTCTTGCAGATTTGTGAGACTTTTAAGACAAATGGAGTAAATCCTGAAGTCTACAGGCTCATGCTTTTCCGTTTTTTCTGTAAGAGACAGAGCTAGAATATGGTTAGACTCACAACCTAAAGATAGCCTGGACTCCTGGGATAAGCTGGTCACGGCTTTCTTGGATAAATTCTTTCCTCCTCAAAAGCTGACCAAGCTTAGAGTGGATGTTCAGACCTTCAAGCAAAAAGATGGTGAATCCCTCTATGAAGCTTGGGAAAGATACAAGCAGCTGACCAAAAGGTGTCCATCTGACATGTTTTTAGAATGGATCATATTAGATATATTCTATTATGGTCTATCTGAGTTTTCAAAAATGTCATTGGACCATTCTGCAGGTGGATCCATTCACCTAAAGAAAATACCTGCAGAAGCTCAAGAACTCATTGACATGGTTGCAAATAACCAATTTATGTACACTTCTGAGAGGAATTCCATGAATAATGGGACGCCTCAGAGGAAGGGAGTTCTTGAAATTGATGCTCTGAATGCCATATTGGCTTAGAACAAAGTGTTGACTCAGCAAGTCAACATGATCTCTCAAAGTCTGAATGGATGGTAAAATGCATCCAACAATACTAAAGAGGCAGCTTCTGAAGAAGCTTATGATCCTGAGAACCCTGCAATTATAGAGGTAAATTATATGGGTGAACCTTATGGAAACACCTATAACTCATCATGGATAAATCACCCAAATTTCTCATGGAAGGATCAACAAAAGCCTTAACTAGGCTTTAACAATGGTGGACGCAATAGGCTGAGCAATAGCAAGCCTTTTCCATCATCTTCTCAGCAACAGACAGAGAATTCTGAACAAAACACTTCTAATTTAGCCAATCTAGTCTCTGATCTGTCAAAGGCCACTTTCAGTTTCATGAGTGAAACAAGATCCTCCATCAGAAATCTGGAGGCACAAGTGGGCCAGCTGAGTAAGAAAGTCATTGAAACTCCTCCCAGTATTCTCCCAAGCAATACAGAAGAGAATCCAAAAGGAGAGTGCAAGGCCATTGATGTGATCAATATGGCCGAATGCACAAGGGAGGAGAAGGACAAAAATCCTAGTGAGGAGGACCTCCTGGGACGTCTCTCAAGCAAGAGGAAGTTTCCTATTAAGGATCCAAAGGAATCTGAGGCTCATATAGAGAACATAGAGATTCCATTAAATCTCTTTCTGCCATTCATGAGCTCTGAAGACTATTCTTCCTCTGAAGAGGATGAAGATGTGACTGGAGAGCAAGTTGCTCAATATTTAGGAGCTATCATGAAGCTGAATGCCAAGTTGTTTGGTGATGAGACTTGGGAAAGTGAACCTCCCTTGCTCATTGGTGAACTAGACACCTGGATTCAGAAAATTTTACCTCAAAAGAGACAAGATCCTGGCAAGTTCTTAATACCTTATACCATAGGCACCATGACCTTTGAAAAAGCTCTATGTGATCTGGGGTCAGGGATAAATCTTATGCCACTCTCTGTAATGGAGAAGCTGGGGATCATTGAGGTATAACCTGCCTTGTTCTCATTACAATTGGCAGACAAGTCATTGAGACAAGCTTATGGAATAGTAGAGGACGTGTTAGTAAAGGTTGAAGGCCTTTACATCCCTGCTGATTTCATAATCTTAGACACTAGGAAGGAAGAGGATGAATGCATCATCCTTAGAAGACCTTTCCTAGCTATAGTAGGAGCTGTGATGGATGTCAACAGAGGTGAATTAGTCCTTCAATTGAATGGGGACTAGCTTGTGTTTAAGGCACATGGCCATCCCTCTGTGACAAAAGAGAGTAAGCATGAACAGCTTCTCTCAGTTCAGAGTCAAACAGAGCCCCCACAGTCAAACTCTAAGTTTGGTGTTGGGAGGCCACAATAAACTCTAAGTTTGGTGTTAAGACCCCATATCCAAACTCTAAGTTTGGTGTTGGGACTATACAACATTGACCTGATCACCTTTGTGGCTCCATGAGAGCCCACTGTCAAGCTAATGACATTAAAAGAGCGCTTGTTGGGAGGCAACCCAATTTTTATTTATCTAATTTTTATTTTATTTTATTTTATTGTTATTTTGTGTTTTATTAGGTACATGATCATGTGGAGTCACGAAAAAAATATAAAAATTAAAAACAGAATCAAAAACAGCAGAAGAAGAATCACACCCTGGAGGGAGGACATACTGGCGTTCAACGCCAGTAAGGAGCATCTGGCTGGCGTTCAACGCCAAAACAGAGCATGAATCTGGCGCTGAACGCCAGAAATAAGCAACATCCTGGCGTTTGAATGCCAGGAATGTGCCTTGAGGAAAGCTGGCGATGAACGCCAGTAACAAGCATGGAACTAGCGTTCAACGCCAGAAACATGCTGCATATGGGCGTTGAACGCCCAGAACGTGCATCACCTCGGCGTTTAAACGCCAGAATGGTATGCAAAGGCATTTTACATGCCTAATTGGTGCAGGGATGTAAATCCTTGACACCTCAGGATCTGTAGACCCCACAGGATCACCTCAGGATCTGTGGACCTCACAGGATCCCCACCTACCTCGTCCTCTCTCTCTCCATTCATGGTCATCCCTTCTGTTTTCCATTCACCACTCACATCCATCCACTCTTCCCCATACACCCCACCTACCTTCAAAATTCAAAATCTCTTTCCCACCCAATCCCACCCATATAGCCGAATACACACATCCCTCCATCTCCTCCATATCTTCTTCTTATTCTTTATCTTTTCTTGCTTCTCTTGCTCGAGGGCGAGCAATTTTCTAAGTTTGGTGTGGTAAAAGCATAGCTTTTTGTTTTTCCATAACCATTGATGGCACCTAAGGCCAGAGAAACCTCAAAAAAAAGAGAGAAAAGGGAAGACAAAAGCTCCCACCTCTGAGTCATGGGAGATGGAAAGACTCATCTAAAGGGTTTATAGCTCAGTGGTAGAACATTTGACTGCAAATCAAGAGATCCCTAAGATACCTCAGGGGATAAATTTTCCTCCCAACAACTATTGGGAACAACTCAACACTTTCTTAGAAGATTTGAGCTACAATGTGGAACAATTAAGGGTGGAACATCATGAGCACTCCATCATTCTCCATGAAATAAGAGAAGATCAAAAGGCAATGAGGGAGGAGCAACAAAGGCAAGGAAGGGACATAGAAGAGCTTAAGGACATTGTTGGTCCTTCAAGAAGAAGACGCCACTAAGGTGGATTCATTCTTGTTCTTATTTCTTTCTGCTTTTTGGTTTTTATGTTGTGTTCATTTATGTTTTGTGTCTCTACTTCATGATCATTAGTGTTTAGTAACTATGTCTTAAAGTTATGAATAATCCCATTAATCCTTCACCTTTCTTAAATGAAAAATGTTTTTAATTCAAAAGAACAAGAAGTACATGAATTTCGAATTTATCCTTGAATTTAGTTTAATTATATTGATGTGGTGACAATACTTTTTGTTTTCTGAATGAATGCTTGAACAGTGCATATTTTTTATCTTGTTGTTTATGAATGTTAAAACTGTTGGCTCTTGAAAGAATGATGAACAAAGAGAAATGTTATTGACAATCTGAAAAATCATGAAAATTGATTCTTGAAGCAAGAAAAAGCAGTGAAAAAGCAAAAGCTTGTGAAAAAAAATGGCGAAAAAAAAGAAAGAAAAAGAAAAAGCAAGCAGAAAAAGCCAATAGCCCTTAAAACCAAAAGACAAGGGTAAAAAGGATCCAAGGCTTTGAGCATCAATAGATAGGAGGGCCCAAGGAAATAAAATCCAGGCCTAAGTGGCTAAATCAAGCTGTCCCTAACCATGTGCTTGTGGCATGCAGGACCAAGTGAAAAGCTTGAGACTGAGTGGTTAAAGTCGTGATCCAAAGCAAAAAGAGTGTGCTTAAGAGCTCTGGACACCTCTAACTGGGGACTCTAGCAAAGCTGAGTCACAATCTGAAAAGGTTCACCCAGTCATGTGTCTGTGGCATTTATGTATCCGGTGGTAATACTGGAAAACAAAGTGCTTAGGGCCACGGCCAAGACTCATAAGTAGCTGTGTTCAAGAATCAATATACTTAACTAGGAGAATCAATAACACTATCCAAAATTCTAAGTTTCTAGAGAAGCCAATCATTCTAAACTTCAAAGGAAAAAGTGAGATGCCAAAACTGTTCAGAAGCAAAAAGCTACAAGTCCCGCTCATCTAATTATAATTAATATTCATTGATATTCTAGAATTTATAGTATATTCTCTTCTTTTTATCCTATTTGATTTTCAGTTGCTTGGGGATAAGCAACAATTTAAGTTTGGTGTTGTGATGAGCGGATAATTTATACACTTTTTGGCATTGTTTTTAGGTAGTTTTTAATAGGTTCAAGCTACTTTTAGGGATGTTTTCATTAGTTTTTATGTTAAATTCACATTTCTGGACTTTACTATGAGTTTGTGTGTTTTTCTGTGATTTCAGGTAATTTCTGGCTGAAATTGAGGGACCTGAGCAAAACTCTGATAAGGAGGCTAACAAAGGACTGCTGATGCTGTTGGAATCTGATCTCCCTGCACTCGAAATGGATTTTCTGGAGCTACAGAACTCCAAATGGCGCGCTCTTAACGGCGTTGGAAAGTAGACATCCAGAGCTTTCCAGCAATATATAATAGTTCATACTTTATTCGGGAATTGACGACGTAAAGTGGCGCTCAACGCCAAGTACATGCTGTTGTCTGGAGTCAAACGCCAGAAACACGTCACGACCCAGAGTTGAACGCCCAAAACACGTTACAACTTGGCGTTCAACTCCAATAAAAACCTCAGCTCGTGGATAGACCAAGCTCAGCCCAAACATACACCAAGTAGGCCCCGGAAGTAGATTTATGCATCAATTACTTACTTCTGTAAATCCTAGTAGCTAGTTTATTATAAATAGAACTTTTTACTAGTGTATTAGACATCTTGGGACGATTAGTTCTCAGATCATGGGGGCTGGCCTCTCGGCCATGCCTGAACCTTTCACTTATGTATTTTCAATGGTGGAGTTTCTACACACCATAGATTAAGGGTGTGGAGCTCTGCTGTACCTCAAGTTTCAATACAATTACTATTATTTTCTATTCAATTCTCTTTTATTCCTATTCTAAGATATTCGTTGCACTTCAACTTGATGAATGTGATGATCCGTGACACTCATCATCATTCTCACCTATGAACGCGTGTGACTGACAACCACTTCCGTTCTACCTTAGGCCGGGCGCATATCTCTTAGATTCCCCAACAGAATCTTCGTGGTATAAGCTAGAATTGATGGTGACATTCATGAGAATCCGGAAGGTCTAGACCTTGTATGTGGTATTCCGAGTAGGATTCTGGGATTGAATGACTGTGACGAGCTTCAAACTCCTGAAGGCTGGGCGTTAGTGACAGACGCAAAAGAATCAAGGGATTCTATTCCAACCTGATTGAGAACCGACAGATGATTAGCCGTGCTGTGACAGAGCATAGGACCATTTTCACTGAGAGGATGGGATGTAGCCATTGACAACGGTGATGCCCTACATACAGCTTGCCATGGAAAGGAGTAAGAAGGATTGGATGAATGTAATAAGAAAGTAGAGATTCAAGAGGAGCACAGCATCTCCATACGCCTATCTGAAATTCCCACTATTGATTTACATAAGTATTTCTATCCTATTTTATTTTCTGTTTATTATTAATTTTTGAACTTATCACAAATCAACTTAATCCGCCTAACTGAGATTTACAAGGTGACCATAGCTTGCTTCATACCAATAATCTCCGTGGGATCGACCCTTACTCACGTAAGGTATTACTTGGACGACCTAGTGCACTTGCTGGTTAGTTGAACGGAGTTGTGATCACACGTGCCATTATCAGGGATTATTAAGATCCTAATTCATCATACCATGATCTCTTTGGGGTATTTTTGATAGAGCCAATATTTAAATTTCATACAAGTACAAAGAGACCAATTTTGAGGATCACAATTTCGTCCACCACCATGGCATGCTGGATGTGTCTTGGTAAGTTGAGAGGCTGGTCTGTAAGGATAAACCAGAGGAGAACAGCCATGTCTGCAGTGAAGGAGGACTCGTGAGTGCTCGAAAAGATGTAATGGGACATAATCTGTGCCTATACTCGAGCCTCCAAGGTAAGTGCTAAAGCCAATATCCCCTTGGGTCTGGAATGATGGTATCCATAGATCCATCTGCTGCCAGGTTGTGCTATAACTCTGAGAACGATGTCCCAGTCAAATTGGTATGTCTGGCGCTTGACAGAAGCTTCTTGAAAGGCGTCCAATCCTTCTTGAGCAGGGGAAAGATCTAAAGCTTGCTGAATGGCCCTTTAAGAGATAGAGATTTGTTTCTGACGGACGTAGACAGACTGCAAGGTTGGCATGTGGAAGTTAGAGTAGAAATCGACTACCCATGAAAGATTGACCTGCCGTGGCTGCTTTCGTAAGAAATTCCAATGTCTCTTTTCAATGCGGGGCTCCACCAGATCAACAATATTTGCAGGAAGGATAAGAAGGTGCTCATTATTATAGTTCCTTGCTGCCAGAATGGAAAACATCTGCTCACAGAAGCGGTTAGTGAACCGCACAGTGTTCTTGGCTGGAAAGGCTTTTTTCATATTCATTGACCTTGATGATCCTCTTGACTCGCTTTGTTGATGGTTTGACAGCTGTTGAAGATGGTTCCGCAGCTAGCACTCTTTTTGTTCCTCTCGTTGCTTGTGGCTTGGGGGTAGCTTTCTCTTTGCCCTTTTTGGTGGCCATTGACGATTAGATTTTTGACGGTTTAGAATTCACAAATGAATTCTCGTTGCAAGTATAGTTTCTAAACCAATCAATAATCCTTTCATACAAAAAGTTGTTTGTCACTAGTACAAACCCCTAAATTTATAAACCGAAGTATTCAAACCTCGGGTCGTTCTCCCTAGGAATTGTAATGAAGTGTTTTGTTATTGGTTGTGAGTTATTTTTGGGGTTTTGATAAGAAGCATGAAAGATAAATGGCAAGAAAGTAAACTAAGGCCTAAAAAGGTCTTGGCAAGGGTTGGTGGTCAAGGATCTCTATCCTAATCACTAACCACAATATGAGAATTGGCAAGGATTAATCCCATTAAATCATCCTCTAACTAGTAGTAAAGGAAAGTCAAATGAGCTATATCAATCCTAGTCCATAAGTCCTAACTCTCCACCAATTCAATTAGTGAGAACTAGAGTCAATGGCTCCCAATCATCAATCACTTGGACATTAGTAACTCAAGAGTTCCTAAGTTACCTTTCCAAGCCAAGAGTATAAAATTCTACTCTAAAATCCAACCAAGCATTTTATCAAACACTTGGAAGGCATAAAAGGAAAGCATAGTAAATTGACAACAAGAATCAATTCTAACAACAATCAAATGTAAAGAATTAACAACAACAATTAAAGGAAGAAAGATCTACATGAGTTACCTCTTATTGAATTGAAAGAGAATGGAAGAAACAAAAGTAGATCTACAACAAAACATAAGAACAACATAAAGGAAATTACAACAAAAGAATAGAAGAAGAATGAATGTAACTACAAGGAATTAAGAAATAGAAGTAGAAGAAAGCAAAGATTAAAACCTAGATCTAAGAACTAATCCTAATCCTAATTCCTAATTCTAGAGAGAAGTGAGAGCTTCTCTCTCTAGAAACTAACTCTAACTCCTCCTAATGTGTGTGTAATGAATTAATGAGTTGGAATCCCCTTTTCTCTTCAATCCTTGGCTTTAAATAGCATCTTTGGCGCCAAAGTTGGTTGGGATTGGGCCCCACAACCCTTCAGAATCCGTTGGCCACGTTTTCATTAAAAAAATCATAAACCAACACCGACACGTACGCGCACAGCACGCGTACGCGTCCATGGGGTAATTCGCAGGTGCGCGCAAGCGCCAGGTGCACGCGCGCGTCCATGGGCGATTTCAACTTCTTTGACTTTTCATGATTTCTCCACTTTGCATGCTTTCCTTTTCACTCCTTTGATCCATTCCTAGCCTTTTCAATCTGAAATCACTAGCAAACATATCAAGGCATCTAGTGGAATCAAAGGGAGATTAAAACCATCAAATTGAGGGTCTAAAAGCATGTTTTTACATCTAAGCACAAATAAGGAGACAATCACAAAACCATGCTATTTCATTGAATAAATGTGGGTAAAAGGTGATAAAATCTCTTAAAATCAATATAAGATAAACCGTCGAAACGGGGTTTGTCAACCTCCCCACACTTAAACCAAGCATGTCCTCATGCTTAAACCAAGAATGAAGTAAGGGTATGGCATTTATTCAATGGAACTAACTAAATGCAATCTACCTATATGCAACTATCTACATGAATGCAATTGCTTGGTCAAAATAAATCAATTCCCAAGAAGCATATATGCACAAGGGCTAAGGACTAGCAAGTCTAATCCATAATCGAATTGAGTTATTAAATATTTTTACAAACTTGCATGAAAAGTGATGATTGTAGGTGGAAGCATGTAATTGAGCATCGAACCCTCACCGGATGTGTTTGCACTCTATTCGCTCAAGTGTTTGGGGTTGATTCTCTCAATTCTCCCCTAATCATGCTTTCTAAGATTTGTTCTTCTTCTAACAATCAACATATATTTCATGCATGCATACATTTATCATGAGGTCTTTTCTTTAGGTTGTAATGGGGCTAGGGTCAAGGTAGGATGCATATTTGGTTAAGTGATTTTGAAATTTGAATCTTTGATAAGCTTAAACTTCCCACCTAACCTATGACATCCTATACAATTAAATTCCAACCTAACTACCCATTTTTCACTCTTTCACATACTCATGTATTCCTTTTTAATTTCACAACACCTATGCATTGATTTTATTGGACTATACTTTGATTTGGGGCATTTTGTCCCCTTTTTATTCCTTTCTTTTTTTTTCTTCTTTTTCTTTCTTTTTCTATATATTTTTTTTCTTTCTTTTCCATATTATTTTTTTCTTTTTCTTTTGTTTTTCTCATTTTTTTTTATATACAAGAATCTCAATGCATAAGGTTTTACATTTGATCAATACATGAGTATGTACCCAATTTCCAATATTTTCAATAACAATACAAAATTACCCTTTTATTCACCCAATGTCCCAAGGTTCCCACACTTGAATGATACTCACACACACTAGCCTAAGCTAATCAAAGATCCAAATAAGGACTTTTATTGTTTTCCGCTTTAAGGCTTGTAATGTGCTAAATTAAGAACAAAGTGGGTTAATCGTAGGCTCAAATTTGGCTAACAAAGGAAGATAAAAGGTAAGGCTTTTTGGGTAAGTAAGCTAATGAAGTGATGGCCTCAATCATATAAATGCATGTATACATAAAATAATGGACATAAAGAATCAAACAAATCAAAGATTACAATCATAGAAAGAGAATAATGCACACAAGAATGGAAAATAAGTGGTTATAAGATGTAACCACACAATTAGGCTCAAATCTCACAAGCTTGTGTTCTTAGCTCAAGTATTCATATTCCACAAGATATATATAATTCAAGCAAGTTCTATGAAAACTTTTCACTCAAATCAATTAAGGTGCTCTATAGATAGAAATCTTGAAAATTTTCATTATTTTGACTAAGCTTATTGTGTATACATATGCAAAATTTAAGAGAATGCAAGTAAAAATCCTAAAATCCTAGAATGAAATGCAAAAGTGTTGGTATTAGAAACTTGTCACCCAAAATCGTCGAACGGTCGGACGACCTCCCCACACTTAAAAGTTTGCACCGTCCTCGGTGCACTCAAAGATGAGCAAGGGGGTACGGCGACTCTCCGGATTGCTACGTGTTCTTAGTCTTGCTTCCGTCATTGCTTGTGGTGCATTCATCATGAAAAACAAAAATACAACACCATAAGATGAGGAAACAAAAGCAAGGAAGCATACATTGTTGGAATGAGGTAAATCACTAGAATTGAGTGAGTGAATTAGTGTGACATTAAGAAATATTAGGTGTGTGAATTCTAAATTGCGCGGTTTAGAACACACATTAGCATAAAAAGCTATGTCACAAAAGAAGCATGCACTTTACTCATTCTACTATGCTTGAGATGCTTTAAGTGAACTTGTAAGGTAAAACAAGCATTAAAGAAGCATGAAAGCATTCAAGTCAAACACATATGGATGCATATGATCATGAAATACAATGCATTAAGGTAAATGCACAACATCATCCATCAAGAGGTTGCCTAATCACAAAATAAGGCTCAAATCACATGGTGGCCAAATCATGTAATTCAAGAAGAGTTACAAGCTCGAAGGCAATTCTCATCACTTGGTATTTTTCAAAAGATAAGCATAAAAAACTCAAGACCAAGTAGCAAAATATAACCTCAATCATATGATCCAACAAAGATTATCTAAAAACATTAATGCTAAATTAGCATTTAGGCAATAAGGGGAAAGCAATGCATAGTAAACAAAGTCAATAATCCAACACTTATGATGAAAAGAGAGAAAATAAAATGAAAACTAAACTAAAACTAACTAATCAACTAACTAACTAACTAATTAACTAACTAACTAAAATAAATGGTTATCAATGGTATTTGGAAGTTTTGGATGAGGGGTAGAAGAAGGGAAGAAGAGATGAGAAGGAAGGAAATGGAAAGGGGAGAAGAAAAGAAATGTGGTGAAGGAAGGAAATCCGCGCGTACGCGCGCATGCCGCGCGCGCGCAGATGGTTTATTTCGAGAGTGGCGCGTATGCGTCATGTGCGCATACGCGTGAATTGGTTTGTGCCTCAGGCCCAATTCTCGCATGGTGCAGGCCTAACTCTCGGGTCAAGGTATGGACGGTGGAACTTCTCAATCCACGCGTACGCGTGTATGGCGCGCACGCGTGGATGGTCCAAAATGCTTGATGCACGCGTACGCACGCAGTGCGCGTACACGTGGATGGTGCTCTGTTTTTCAAAAATTTTTTCTATGTTTTTGCACCAATCTAGGCATTCTAAACCTCCAAACAGCTACCAAAATACCATAAAACCTTATTTGACATACTAAACTACCAATTAGACTCATCAAATTAATCAAAACAAGAATTTAAACTAATTCTACCAATATGTACAAAAAGATAAAATGAAAAGAAGTTACCATAGTGGGGTGTCTCCCACCTAGCACTTTTGTTTATTATCCTTAAGTTGGACTTATGGGGAGCTTCTCTCAAGGTGGCTTGTGCTTGTACTCATCTTGGGACTTCCACCAATGCTTGGACTTCCAATAAGCTCCATCATTCAAGATTAATATCTCCAAGCTTTGATGGAGTTCTTCACAAACCATGGGCTCCCAATGTTGATCCTCATGTGTTCCCGGATCCCATATTTTGTCTTCACACCCATCTCCAAGTTGATTATCATTAATCCATGTGGGTGGTGAGCAAGGTGAATTCTCAACAAAGTGACCAAACATCCTTCTAGACCTAAGCAATCTAGTTCTACACCAACTCTTACAATTAAGCTTTGAGTATGCAACCATGATGAACCTAGAATGATATTTCAAACCACTAACCATCTCCTTTTTACTCTTAAAGCCACAAATATGTCTTAGTTGACCATCCGTCTCAAGCAAACCATATTCAAGGGGAATAATAAAGCTTGAGCATAAGGAATTTACCCACTTGAATGAGAGAGTGGATGGTGGTGGCTTGGGGAGAGGTATTTCCAATGTGCTAGTAAACTCCACTCCCTTGTTTTCTTCCTTGATTACCTCCGCCTTTTCAAAAACTTCTTCACTTTCAATCCTTTGTTCATCATTTTCATCCCACTCTTCTTCATCACTCAAATCATAAATGGGAGGACGAGAGAAATCTACCTCCATAATGCTTTCAAATCCAACCGGAGAAGGTTCTTCATGCTTAAAGGATTCTTCACCAAAAAGATTGGATGCATGATCTTCATCACCAAGGGAATTCAATTCTTCCTTCATTCCTTCCAAGTCTTCATTCAAAAATTGTTTTGGAGATTGTGCACTTTCCTCCTCAACATCAAATTCAATCTTCTTGGAGGGGTTTTCTTCAATTCTAAGTTCCCAAGGGGGTTCCGCATCTCCTAAGTCTTCAACCACTTCTTCCTCTTCTTCAATGACCATAGGTTCCTCCAATTGTTCTAACACAAAGTAGCATTCCTCATTCTCCACCGGAGTTCCAATCTCTCCTTCATGCTATGCTTTTCAATTGATTCTCCACATGTGATCATGGGAGTGCCTTGAGTACTCAAATATTGGGAGACTAAATTGCTTACTACCTTGGTCAAAGTAGCCATAAATTCTAGTGTCTCCCTTTGCATTTCTCCTTGCCCTTGAAGTATAAGGCTAAGAATTTCATCCATTGAAGATTGGAGTGGATAGGAAGGTTCATTGTCTTGGAGAAATGGTTCATTATAGGAAGGTGGTTCTTCTTGGTAAGGTGGTGGTGTGTATTGAGGTTGTTCTTGGGAGTAGTAATCTTGGAATTGTGGTTCCATGTATGGCTCATATGGTTCAAAAGGTGGTTGGTGTAGTGGATATGAATCATGGTCATATGGAGGTGTTTGGTGAAAATAGGCTTGAGAGTGTGGTTGAGATTCATGTTGAGGATATGACTCATAGGCATATGGTGGTGGTTCTTGAAAGTCACAAGGTGATTCACCATAGCCATTGGATTGATATGCATCATAGAATGGCTCTTCTTCATAGTGCATTGGTGGAGGTTGTTGCCATGAAGATTGATCATATGTATATGGCTCCTCCCACCTTTGATTGTCCCATCCTTGATGCATCTCTTCATTGAAGTTCTCATCACCTACAACATAGTTGTAATCACACTCATAGCCAAAGTGAGAATTCATGGTAGCAAGAGAAAATAAGAAACAAAAATTAATAAGAAATAATGAAACAAAATACTAAGACTAGCAAAAACTAGCAAACAATCCAAAAATCAAGCTATTCACAATATTCACATATGTACAATAACCAATAACATAACACCATTGCAACTCCCCGGCAACGGCGCCATTTTGACGATTAGATTTTTGACGGTTTAGAATTCACAAATGAATTCTCGTTGCAAGTATAGTTTCTAAACCAATCAATAATCCTTTCATAGAAAAAGTTGTTTGTCACTAGTATAAACCCCTAAATTTATAAACCGAAGTATTCAAACCTCGGGTCGTTCTCCCTAGGAATTGTAATGAAGTGTTTTGTTATTGGTTGTGAGTTATTTTTGGGGTTTTGATAAGAAGCATGAAAGATAAATGGCAAGAAAGTAAACTAAGGCCTAAAAAGGTCTTGGCAAGGGTTGGTGGTCAAGGATCTCTATCCTAATCACTAACCACAATATGAGAATTGGCAAGGATTAATCCCATTAAATCATCCTCTAACTAGTAGTAAAGGAAAGTCAAATGAGCTATATCAATCCTAGTCCATAAGTCCTAACTCTCCACCAATTCAATTAGTGAGAACTAGAGTCAATGGCTCCCAATCATCAATCACTTGGACATTAGTAACTCAAGAGTTCCTAAGTTACCTTTCCAAGCCAAGAGTATAAAATTCTACTCTAAAATCCAACCAAGCATTTTATCAAACACTTGGAAGGCATAAAAGGAAAGCATAGTAAATTGACAACAAGAATCAATTCTAACAACAATCAAATGTAAAGAATTAACAACAACAATTAAAGGAAGAAAGATCTACATGAGTTACCTCTTATTGAATTGAAAGAGAATGGAAGAAACAAAAGTAGATCTACAACAAAACATAAGAACAACATAAAGGAAATTACAACAAAAGAATAGAAGAAGAATGAATGTAACTACAAGGAATTGAGAAATAGAAGTAGAAGAAAGCAAAGATTAAAACCTAGATCTAAGAACTAATCCTAATCCTAATTCCTAATTCTAGAGAGAAGTGAGAGCTTCTCTCTCTAGAAACTAACTCTAACTCCTCCTAATGTGTGTGTAATGAATTAATGAGTTGGAATCCCATTTTCTCTTCAATCCTTGGCTTCAAATAGCATCTTTGGCGCCAAAGTTGGTTGGGATTGGGCCCCACAACCCTTCAGAATCCGTTGGCCACGTTTTCATTAAAAAAATCATAAACCAACACCGACGCGTACGCGCACAGCACGCGTACGCGTCCATGGGGTAATTCGCAGGTGCGCGCAAGCGCCAGGTGCGCGCAAGCGCCAGGTGCGCGCGCGCGTCCATGGGCGATTTCAACTTCTTTGACTTTTCATGATTTCTCCACTTTGCATGTTTTCCTTTTCACTCCTTTGATCCATTCCTAGCCTTTTCAATCTGAAATCACTAGCAAACATATCAAGGCATCTAGTGGAATCAAAGGGAGATTAAAACCATTAAATTGAGGGTCTAAAAGCATGTTTTTACATCTAAGCACAAATAAGGAGACAATCACAAAACCATGCTATTTCATTGAATAAATGTGGGTAAAAGGTGATAAAATCTCTTAAAATCAATATAAGATAAACCGTCGAAACGGGGTTTGTCAGCCATCCTGAAAAAGGAAAAAGAAACTTAGCATGTAAGTCCAAGGGTTAGAGCAAGGAAGAGGACAGTACGAGTGATAATCAATGCCCAAGTAAGGAAAATAGTGAACGAAAGACATGGTTGCGATTTCATGGCATCAGTTCATCAATGGAAATATAGCAATGGCATATGATGGCAAGATGCAAGATGTTTATTAGCATGCCGGCAAAGGCATGAGTAGCATAGATCAAGCATTATTTGCCAAAATTGGTTATCAAGTGTTTCAAACTAACAATCTGTTTGTATTGACAATTATATTCAATCAATAAAATATTGAAAGGGGTTTTGTGAAAAGCATGCGTTAGAGTAGTAGGATAGAATAATTAAAAATTGTACAATGCCATACGGGCTTATTCACAAACACTTAGCATGCATGTTTAATATAATAGGGAGAGAATTAAATTGGAACATGCAAGCATCCCAAAAAATAATTAATATTAATTGTCAAACAACTCCATAATAATAATCACAAGCATTTATAGAAGAAATCACCCATTAAGATATCTAACACCAAGTAGAGTAATACAAAAATAAATAATTAAGAGGAAGAAGGGAGAGAAAATAGAAAGAAAGAATCTTGAGAAGAAGGTGATAAAGGGAGGGATGACGGAGAAAGTGAGATTGAAAAAATATGAGAGAAGAGGGAAGAAGAAGAAGATAGAAAAGATAGAGAGAGAGGATAAAGATAGAAGAAGAAAGAGGGAAGAAGAAAATAGGATTAGAGAAGAAAAGATATGAAAGGATATGAAAAGAGGTGACACAGGGATCAGGTTGCACTACGCTGATGACGCGTATGCGTGGGTTGCGCAGAAAGGAAGGTGAGGCGTACACGTCGGTCACGCGGACGCGTGACCGTGTTTGTGCTACTAGCGCGAAGGCAACATGGCTCTCGCACAACCTTCTGTTCAAATTGGAATGTGTGCCAAAATGCCATATGACGCGTGCCCGTCAGCTACGCGCGTGCATGAAAACTTATAATTTGAAAATGACGCGAACGCGTTTGTGACGCGTACGCATGATGTAATTTGTGCCTCGGGCATTGTGCCAGCGCCAAACCAGCCCAACTTTCGGCCAATACATCTCTTACGTCGATTTTTCAGGATCACGCGTGCGCGTCACTAACGTGTACGTGTGAGGTGCCAAAAACCCCAAATGACGCGTACGCGTGGAGTACGCTTACGCGTGACGATGCTTGTGCGATTGGCACACTTTCTGCACTGCTCCCACACAACTTTCTGCCACTTTTCTTTTTTTGTGCAAATATGCAGATGTAGATGCAGATTATATGCAGAATAATGAGAAGAGTCACTAAACAAAGCAAAAAAGAGAGAAGGGAATGATCATACCATGGTGGGTTGTCTCCCCACCCAGCACTTTTCTTTAACGTCCTTAAGTTGGACGGTCCACTAGTTTAGTCTTCCGCTGTGGGTGGATCCTCCAAGAGGAAGATCTCCAGCTCCTTGCTTTTCTTCATCTGCTCACCATGATACAGCTTAAGGCGATGTCCATTTACTTTTATAAATTTGGAGCTTGAAGGATGACTTAGGTGAAAGACTCCGTATGGCTCTGCCTTCTCTACTCTATAGGGACCTTCCCATCTTGATCTCAACTTGCCTGGCATGAGCCCTAGTCTGGAGTTGTAGAGAAGAACTAATTCCCCTGGTCTGAACTCTCTCCATTTAATGTGCTTGTCATGCACAACCTTCACCTTCTCTTTATATAGCCTGGAGTTATCATACGCTTCAAGGCAAAGGTTCTCTAATTCTTGTAGTTGCATCTTCCTTTCTGCTCCGGCCCTCTCAAATCCCATGTTGATTTCTTTTACCGCCCAGAATGCCTTGTGCTCTAACTCGACTAGGAGGTGACAGGCTTTTCCATAAACTAAGCGGAAGGGGCTCATCCCTATAGGTGTGTTGTATGCTATCCGGTATGCCCAAAGTGCATCTTGTAGCCTGGTGCTCCAGTCCTTCCTATGAGGCTTGACTATCTTCTCCAGGATACACTTTATCTCTCTGTTAGACACCTCTGCTTGTCCGTTAGTCTGCGGGTGGTAAGCAGTTGCTACCTTGTGAATAATGCCATACTTCTTTAGTAGAGCGGTCAGTCTCCTGTTACAAAAATGGGTGCCTTGATCACTCACGATCGCTCGTGGTGATCTAAAGTGCCAGATAATATGGTTTCTAACAAAAGAGACAACAGTGTTAGCATCATCAGTGCGGGTAAGAATTGCTTCCACCCACTTGGAGACATAATCCACAGCTAACAATATATATAAGAAACTGCTAGAGTTTGGAAATGGACCCATGAAGTCAATACCCCAAACATAAAAAATCTCACAGAACAACATAATTTGTTGGGGCATCTCATCCCTCTTGGATATATTACCAAACCTCTGGCATGGGGAACAAGATTTACAGAAGGTAGCAGCATCTTTAAAAAGAGTAGGCCACCAGAATCCACAGTCTAAAATTTTTCTAGCTGTTCTTTGAGAGCTAAAATGTCCACCACTCTCAGAGGAGTGGCAGGCCTCTAAAATTGACTGGAATTCTGATGGAGGCACACATCTTCTAATTATTTGGTCAGCACCATACCTCCATAAATATGGATCATCCCAAATATAATATTTGGACTCACTTTTCAGCTTGTCCCTATAATTCTTAGTAAAAGTGGGAGGGAAGGTATGACTAACTAGATAATTAGCTACAGGTGCATACCAAGGAACTACTTCAAATACTGCATGCAAGCTATCAAATGGAAAAGCATCATTGATAGGAGTGGAGTCATGCTTGATGTGCTCAAGGCGACTCAAGTGGTCCGCTACTAAATTCTGAGAACCACTCCTATCCTTAATTTCTAAATCAAATTCTTGCAGTAATAGTATCCAACGTATTAGCCTTGGTTTAGACTCCTTTTTAGCTAATAAATACTTTAGAGCTGCATGGTCCGAGTATACTACCACTTTAGTACCAAGTAAATAGGCTCGAAATTTATCCAGAGCAGAAACAATAGCTAAAAGCTCTTTTTCAGTGGTGGTGTAATTAGACTGAGCAGTATCTAAGGTCTTTGAAGTATATGCAATTACAAAAGGATCCTTACCTGCGCATTGGGCCAGCGCCGCAACTACAGCATGGTTGGAGGCATCACACATAATCTCAAAGGGCTGACTCCAGTCTGGTCCTCGCACAATTGGAGCTTGAGTCAAGGTGATCTTCAGCTTATCAAACGCTTCCATACAGTTCTCACTCAGCTCAAACTCAACATCCTTCTGCAGTAGTCTAGATAAAGGTAAAGCTACCTTACTGAAGTCCTTGATAAATCTCTGGTAGAAACCTGCATGACCAAGGAACGAACGGACTTCTCTCACGGAGGAAGGATAAGGCAGACTAGAAATGACATTTACCTTTGCTGGATCTACAGAAATACCAGTATTAGAGACAATATATCCTAGAACAATACCTTGTTTGACCATAAAATGTCACTTTTCAAAATTCAAAACAAGGTTTGATCTAACACACCTGTCTAATACTCTAGATAAACTATCCAAGCAAAGGCTAAAGGAATCACCGTATACGCTAAAATCATCCATAAAAACCTCCATACAGCTCTCAATGAGATCAAAGAAAAGACTCATCATGCACCTTTGGAAAGTGGCTGGTGCATTGCATAAGCCAAAGGGCATTCTCTTGTAAGCATAAGTCCCAAATAGACATGTAAAAGTAGTCTTTTCCTGATCCTCAGGAACTATATGAATTTGAAAATAGCCTGTGTAACCATCTAAAAAGAAGTAATGGGATTTACTTGACAGGCGATCAAGCATTTGATCAATAAATGGCAAAGGGTAATGATCCTTGCGAGTGGCTTGGTTGAGGCGCTTGTAGTCAATGCACACCCTCCAGGAATTCTGCACTCTAGTTGCTCTGAGCTCTCCTTGCTACTGTTGTGACTCCAGACTTCTTGGGCACCACTTGCACTAGACTGACCCATTCACTATCTGAGATGGGGTAGATGATATCTGCTTCCAGCAGTCTAGTCACTTCCTTCTTGACAACCTTCAAAATGGTGGGATTCAATCTTCTTTGGGGTTGATGAACAGGCCTTGTTCCCTCTTCTAAAAATATTATGTGCTCACAAATTTGAGGGCTGATACCTACTATATCCGCCAAGCTCCACCCAATTGCTTTCTTGTGTCTTCTCAGCACACCAAGCAACTGCTCCTCCTGTTGGGATGTGAGTTCCCTTGCAATGATAACTGGGAGCTTCTAATTGTCCTCAAGGTAAGCATACTTGAGGTGGGGTGGAAGGGGTTTTAACTCCAAATTCTGCTCCTGACTGGGTACTGGATCGTCTTGAGCTAGTGAAGATGGCAAGGTGTTCTCATTGTGTTCAGAGGGTGTCCCCACACTTGGACCTTGCACCATGTGCATCTCTTCTACTGCTTCTTGGTGAAATGCGGCTACTCTCTCATCAATGATGTCGCACTGGAAGATGGAATGATCTTCCGGAGGGTGCTTCATAGCCTCATTCAGATTGAAGCTCACTGCTCGGCCGCCTATCTCAAAGGAATAGGTTCCTGAGAATGGATCCAACTTGAACTTTGAGGTCTTCAGAAATGGTCTTCTGAGCAAGATGGATGACGGTTTTCCTGAGTCATTTGGGGGCATTTCCAAGATATAGAAGTCAATGGAAAATGTGAGCCCCTTAATGCTCACCAACATGTCCTCAGCAATTCCAACCACTGTAATAATGCTTTTATCTGCTAACACAAAACGAGCTGTCGACCTTTTTAAGGGAGGGAGCCTCAAGGCATTATATATGGACAAAGGCATAATACTCACGCATGCTCCTAAATCACACATGTAATCAGAAAATATTACATCCCCAATTGTACAGTTAACCATGCATGGACTTGAATCACTACATTTTTCAGGTATATCCCCCATCAATGCAGAAATAAAACTACTTAAAGGAATAGTTTCTAATTCATTAATCTTATCCTTATATATGCACAAATCCTTTAGAAACTTCGTATATTTAGGTACTTGCTGAATAACATCAAAAAAGGGAACAGTTATCTCAACCTTTTTTAAGATTTCTACCATTTTTGGGTTAAGTTCCATCTGCTTTCTGGGCTTTTTTGCAAGGTGTGGAAATGGGATAGGGATGGCGTCTCTGGTAGCTTTAGCTCCTTCTGGTGTGCCATTCTCTGGTTGAGTTACCTCTTCTTCAACCGTGTCCTGTACTTCATCTTCCTTTTCAACATCCTCCACCTCCACCATGTCCTCAGCTGAGGCATGTTTTTGTGGGCTTGGCTCCTCAGGATTCCTCTCTTGCAGTGTGGTTCCAGACCTCAAGGTGATGGCATTGATGCCACCCTTGGGGTTGGGTAAGGGTTGAGAAGGAATTCCACTGGAGTTTGAAGGCTGGTTGTTGGAGTTATTCAGTGATCCAATCTGTGAGACAAGAGCTTACAAGGTAGAGTTCAGACCGTTTAAGGTAGAAGTAAGGTTGTTCTCCATGGTCTTCTGTCTCTGATCAATAGAGTGTAGTAACTCGTCATTGGAAGAGGAAGAAGGGTAAGTGATCTGAGTGATTTGCTGAGACGCTTAGGGCTGCCTTAGATGAGGTGCTCTGTAAGCCTGGTTCTGGTTCTGCTGTTGATAGGCAGGATTCTGCTGATACCGGTTCTGCTGATTGTTGTTATTATTCCACCTCTGATTTCCTTGGCCGTCTCTGCCTCCTCTGTTATAGTTATCCCTCCAACCTTGGTTAAAGTTCCCACCTTGGTTATAGTTGCCGCCTTGTTGGTAGTGTCCTTGATTCGGGCGGTCATAGAAATTGTGAGTAGCTGCCACGGTGTTGTCCTCATGTTGGAGCTGTGGACACTCATCAGTGTAATGATTATAATCAACGCATATTCCACACACTCTCTGAGGAACCAGTTGTTGGCTATGTTGTGGTGAAGGGGGCTGAGATTGTTGCTGGCCCAGATGTATCTGCTTCAGTAGGTTGGTCATCTCACATATTGATTGTGTGAGAGCATTATTCTCATTGCTAGAGGAAACCTCTACCACAGCCTTAGGGTGGTTTTTCCTATTGCGCTTGTGAGTCCGAGCAGACTCAGCCAAGTCGGCGATCAGTTGCCATGCTTCATCTGTGGTCTTGTGCTTTTTCAGAGAAGCATTACTTGCACCATCTAATGTAGTCTTATCTTGAGGCTTCATGGCTTGTGTGAAGTAGCCGATCAACACCAACTTGTCAATCATGTGGTAGGGGCATACGTCTAGGAGATTAGTGAAGTGCTCCCTGTACTCGTAGAAAGTCTCAGATTCGCCTTTGATGATCATTGAAATCTCTTTCCTTAGTCTATCAGTAACTTCAGCTGGAAAGTAGTTTTCGAGGAATTCTCTCCTGAGTGTATCCCAATTAGTAACGACTGCTTCAGGTTGAGTGTAGTACCATTCCCTCGCCTTTTCCTCAAGAGAAAACAGGAATGCTGCCAGCAGAATAGAAGTCTCAGTTGCACCATAACGCCAGACAGTAGAACAGGCTGTTTGAAAATCCCTGAGGTGCTTGAGAGGCTCTTGAGCAGGTAAGCCATGAAACTTTGGCAGTAGATTGATTAATGCAGTCTTCAGTTTAACATCTGCACCCAGATTTGGATGACACGCTTGGAAAGGTGGTAGTGTAAAGTCCAGAGCTCCTGCTTCCTAGAGAGTAATCTTCTTGGGAGCTGCCATGTCCTCTGCGCATAAATCAACCAAATCAGTAGAAAGGGAGCTTGTTTCTTCCTTAAATGACATTTCAGATTCACCCTCAGAGAGGACTAATCGACGCCGAGCTTGCCTTATACGTGAAATAGTTCTTTCAATCTCAGGATCAAATGTGGGTAAGCTCGGATCAGGTAGTGAACGTGTCATTCAATGAAAGAAACATACAGCTCACAGTAGCAAAATAAAATAAAATGCAAATAAATAAATTCCAACCGATAAATTAGCACACTATTGCAACTCCCCAACAACAGCGCCAAAAATTGACGTACGGAAAAATCACTGATCAAGAGTTTATAGAGAAAACAACGTTGCAAGTATAGCTCTTAACCAATGTTGATTCCGCGTATCAATTTAGAAGGGGTTGTCACGAAATTTTAGAAATAAAATACTGGGAGTATGAATCCCAGGTCGTCTCCCAACGAGTTGCAAAGAGAGTGCTATTTTATCAATCAGAGGTTTTCCAAGAGATTTTTGAGTTTTGAGAAAAAGAGAAATAAAGGACTGAGAATTTATGTAATTCAATTAAAAGCCTTGACCTGGAAAAGATTAAATGAAAGTTCTATCCCTGTTGAACTTTTCCCAAGTGTAATAATAAAAGGGTTGTTGTCCTACTTAGTTACCCCTTATATGATAAGGGAAAGTCAAGTACTCTCAAACTAATCCTATCGCTTGCGTCCTAATCCTTTCCTAAGAAAGGATTAGAGTTGAAGACAGGAGAATTTGCCAACAACTTCCAATTAATATTAACACTTGAGTATTCCAACTCAAGGTTTTCCTTTTAATCAAATCCCCATCAAGTTAGAAAACTACTCCATTATCATGAATATAACTTTCACATAATTAAGAGAGGAATAAAAGGAAGACATGATAATTAATAACTAAAAATCAATTAGAAGTAAAAATGGTTCTTTGCATTAATAAATCCCAAAATCATGAACATACTTAT
Source organism: Arachis stenosperma (assembly GCF_014773155.1). NCBI lineage: Eukaryota > Viridiplantae > Streptophyta > Magnoliopsida > Fabales > Fabaceae > Arachis > Arachis stenosperma. The sequence continues at coordinate 30,754,446 of NC_080381.1, read as the reverse complement.
CTAAATAGAGTCAATGGGCAATAAAAGAGTAAAGAGTAGAGAGACAAACTAGAATGAGGAAGCTCCAACGGAGGTAATAAATCTTCTCAATATCCAAATCAAAGCACTAAAACTCTACAACTATGAATGTGAAGAAAACCTAGAGGAAGAAGTAGAATTCTCTCTAGATTCCCAAAACTAAACTAAAACTATGCTGATGAGAATGTGTCTTGAGTCTCTGCATGTTCCCTTGCTTTAGTCTGTGTTTCTGGGCCGAAAATTGGGTCAAAACACGGCCCGAAATTGCCCCTAGCATTTTTTGTTAATTCTACAGATCACGCATGTCACGTGTACACGTTAATCACGCGTTCGGGTCGCTGGTCGTTTTGGCGTGTCACACGTTCGCGTCAAGCACGCACTCGCGTCATATTGCAGAACTCCAATCCACGCATACGCGTTAAGCACGCGCACACGTCACTGCAATTTTCTCCATGTTGCGCGCACGCGTGAGCCATTTGTGCACGTCACTGCTCGCTGGTTATCTCCTTAGTTTATTGTGTTCCTTCCATTTTTTTTGCAAGCTTTCTCTCCATCCTCTAAGCCATTCCTGCCCTATAAACTCTGAAATCACTTAACACATATATCAAGGCATCGAATGGTAATAAGAGAGGATTAAACATAGCAAATTTAAGGCCCAAAGAAGCATGTTTTCAATCATAGCACAAAATTAGGAAGGAATTGTAAAATCATGCAAATCATATGAATAAGTGAGTAAAGAGTTGATAAAAACCACTCGAATTAGCACAAGATAAACCATGAAATAGTGGTTTATCAAATATCTTTTCCTATTTTAAAATAAAATACAAATTCAATTAAAATAAATTTAGCTTCATTTGCAGCTTTGTATGAATGCCTGAGACCACTTGCGTATTGAGGGTCCACGCTGAACTTGGAAAACTTCAAGTTTAGTGTGGAGAAGGTAGTGTTGATTCACGCTTCCTTTTTGAGTCCACGCTGAGCTTGGATTTTCCCAAGTTCAGCGTGGGGTGATGTGCAATTCCTCCTTTGTAAGTGGACTCCACGCTGAACTTAGAAATTCCCAAGTTCAGTGTGGAGGAGGCAGTGTTGCTTCCATGCTCTTCCTCAATTCCCATGCTAAACTTGAATTATTCCAAGTTCAGCGTGGATGATGCATGCTTTCTCTCTTTGGTTCTTCAAGCCCACGCTGAACTTGGAATTTTTCCAAGTTCAGTGTGGAGGAGGCAGAGGCACTTCTTCACTTTCAGCATTCTCTGGTCTAGACTTAAACTCTGCGAACTTCGTCCAAAATGTTACCTGAAATAAACAGAATTTCACACTACTCAAAGTAGCATTCATAGCGGCTAAAATACGATTAAACTTAGCATTCAAGTGCAAATTCACTAGGAAAAGACAGAGACAATGCTCACGCATCAGCGTTCAATGCCAAGGGTAGGTATCCCTTCTTGGCGTTGAACACCAAGTGTATTGTTCCCCTTTGGGCGTTCAACGCCAGGAGTGTGCACCCCTTCTTGGCACAGAACGCCAATGGCGTTCCCTCTTGGTCGTGCAACATCTTCAAATGTGTCTTAAATAGTAGACTGGTTGTCCTCTACAGCTTTTCTTCTTCTGGTTTTCTGTTGCTCTAAGGTTGAGTGTTCAATGTTTTTCAACTCCTGAGTTAGATTGCCTGACATTCATCTTTTATCTGCTTGGATAATTGTTGCCTTGTTTGACTCTGCTGGACTTCTACATTCTTGTTAGAAGCCTGAGTTTCTCGCAAAGCCTCTTGCAAGTCCAGCAGCTGCTGTGCAAGGGCGTGTAGCTACTGAGTCAATGGGCCATCTTGTTCTGGAGGGTTAGATTCAGCAGATACTGTCTTAACCTCTCCTCTTATGGGAATCTCATCACCCGAATACAGATGCTGGTTCATGGCAACAATCTCAATAAGTTCACGAGCCTCTTCAATTATTTTTCTCATGTGTATAGAGCCACCAGCAAAGTGGTCTAAAGACATCCTAGCCAAGTCTGTGAGGCCATAATGGAAGATGTCTAACTGCACCTATTTTGAAAACATTTCAGTGGGGCATTTTCGTAGCATTCTCCTATACCTCCCCCAAGCATCATGAAGAGATTCGTTGTCCTCTTGCTTGAAGTCTTGGATATCCAGCCTTAACTAGGTCAACTTCCTTGGGGGGAAGTATTGATTCAGGAACTTGTCTACTAGCTGCTTCCATATTTTCAAGCTAGATTTGGGTTAGTTATCAAACCACCTCTTTGCTTGATCTCTTACAGCAAATGGAAAGAGTAGCAGTCTGTAAACAACCTGATCTACTCTTTCAGTATGTACTATGTCAGCAATTTATAAAAAGTTTGCCAAGAACTCAGTAGGTACTTCCTGTGGAAGTCTAGAGTACTGGCAGTTTTGCTGCACCAGAATAATGAGCTGAGGATTAAGCTCGAAATTACTTGATCCAATGGGAGGTATACTAATACTTCTCCCATAGAACTCTTGATTGGGGGCCATGTAGGACCCCAAAATTCTTCTGAACTGTTTATTCCCACTTAGGTTCATGATGAAAGTAAGGTAGGGGAAAGAAGTAAAGAGAACTAGAATTAAATTGTTTTTGTTTTTATTTTTATTTATTTTTATTAATTAAATTCAAAAATAAAAGCTTAATTTGTTAAAAAGATTTGAAAAATTGAATAATGAATTTCGAAAAAGAAGAGAGAGAAAAGGATAAGAATTTTTCGAAAATAGAAGAAAGAAGAATTAGTTAGGAAGTTTTGAAAAAGAAGAAAGAGAAAACAAGTAACTAATTAAGAAATATTTAAAAATAAGATGAGATTTGAAAAAAATTTAAATTTGAAATTTGAAATTTGAATTTTTGAATTTTTGAATTTTAAAATTTGAAATTTGAAAACTGAAATTGAATTAAGATAAGATAAGATTTTGAAAATTGAATTTTAAAATTTGAATTAGGAACAAGATAAGATAAAGATTTGATTTTTAAAATTTAAAAGAAAGATAAGATAAGATAGAATCACAATTAAAAGAAAAGATATGAAAAGATTTTAAAAAGATACGATTTGAAATTTGAAATTTGAACTTAAGATAAGATAATGATTTTGAAATTAAAATTTGAAATATTTTTGAAATTTTTGAAAATTAAGGTAAAAAGATAGAAAAGATAATTTTTATTTTATTTTTCTAATTAATGAAGAAAGAGAAAAACAACCAAAAGACACCAAACTTAAAAATTTTAGATCTAAAACACTAAGTTTTCGAAAATTTAAAAGAAAAACAACCAAAAGATACCTGATGAGCGGATAATTTATACGCTTTTTGGCATAGTTTTTACATAGTTTTTAATAAGTTTAAGCTACTTTTAGGGATGTTTTCATTAGTTTTTATGTTAAATTCACATTTCTGGACTTTACTATGAGTTTGTGTGTTTTTCTGTGATTTCAGGTAAATTCTGACTAAAATTGAGGGATTTGAGCAAAACTCTGAAAAAGGCTGACAAAAGGACTGCTGATGCTGTTGGATTCTGACCTCCCTGCACTCGAAATGGATTTTCTGGAGCTACAGAACTCCAAATGGCGCGCTCTCAACGGCGTTGGAAAGTAGACATCCAGGGCTTTCCAGCAATATATAATAGTCTATGCTTTATTCGAAGATTGACGACGTAACTTGGCGTTAAACGCCAAGTTCATACTGCTGTCTGGAGTTAAACGCCAGAAAAACGTCATGATCCGGAGTTGAACGCCCAAAACACGTCATAACTCAAAGTTCAACGCCAAGAAATGCCTTAGCTCGTGGATTGATCAAGCTCAGCCCAAGCACACACCAAGTGGGCCCCGGAAGTGGATTTATGCATCAATTACTTACTCATGTAAACCCTAGTAGCTAGTCTAGTATATATAGGACACTTATCTATTGTATTAGACATCTTTGGTCTCAGTTTTGTTTTATTCTTCATCTTAGGAGATCATTGATCACGGTTTAGGGGGCTGGCCATTCGGCCATGCCTGGACCTTTTACTCATGTATTTTCAACGGTGGAGTTTCTGCACACCATAGATTAAGGGTGTGGAGCTCTGCTGTACCTCAAAGATTAATGAAGTTCTATCTTCTTTTATTCAATTCCTCTTTTATTCTTATTCCAAGATATTCATTCGTACCCAAGAACATGATGAAGGTGATGAGTAAATAACCCTCATTATCATTCTCACTGATGAACGCGCGTGATTGACAACCACTTACGTTCTACATGCAACACAAGCTTGAATGTGTATCTCTTAGATTCCCCAACAGAATCTTCGTGGTATAAGTTAGATAGATGGCGGCATTCATGAGGATCCGGAAAGTCTAAACCTTGTCTATGGTATTCCGAGTAGGATTCTAGGATTGAATGACTGTGACGGGCTTCAAACCTGCAACCTGCTGGGCGTAGTGACAACGCAAAAGAATCAATGGATTCTATTCCAGTAGGGGAGGGAACCAACCGGTGATTGGCCGTACTGTGACAGAGTGCGTGAGCATTAGCTTTCACTGCGAGGATGGGATGTAGCCACTGACAACGGTGATGCCCTACATACAGCTTGCCATGGAAAGGAGTAAGAAGGATTGAGTAGAAGGAATAGGAGAGCAGGCGTCCGAGAGCTCTACAGTATCTCCATTCTGCTTATCTGAAATTCCTACCAATGAATCTACATAAGTATTCTATCCCTTTTATTATTCCTTTTTATTTAATGATAATCACAATTACTCTTTAATCCGCCTAACTGAGATTTGCAAGGTGACCATAGCTTGCTTCATACCAACAATCTCTGTGGATTCGACCCTTACTCACGTAAGGTTATTACTTGGACGACCCAGTACACTTGCTGGTTAGTTGAACGGAGTTGTGAAGAAAATAAACAGTGCCCTAAGGGTATATTCATACTAAAGCTCAAAAGATAGAAGAACATAGTGATCACAATTTCGTCCACCAAGTTTTTGGCGCCGTTGCCGGGGATTGTTCGAGTATGGACAACTGACGGTTCATCTTGTTGCTCAGATTAGGTAATTTTCTTTTCAAAAATCTTTTTCAAAATTTTCTTTTCTTTTTCGTTTTCTTCAAAAATATTTTCGAAAAAATTAAAATAAAAATACAAAAAAATTAGAAAATCATAAAAACCAAAAATATTTTGTGTTTCTTGTTTGAGTCTTGTGTTAATTTTTAAGTTTGGTGTCAATTGCATGCTTTTAAAATTTTTCTTGCATTTTTTTTCCGAAAATCTCATGCATTCATAGTGTTCTTCATGATCTTCAAGTTGTTCTTGACAAGTCTTCTTGTTTGATCTTGATGATTTCTTGTTTGGTGTCTTTTCTTGTTTTTCATGTGCATTTTTGCATTCATATTTTCCATGCATTAAAGATTTCTAAGTTTGGTGTCTTGCATGTTTTCTTTGCATCAAAAATTTTTCAAAATTATGTTCTTGATGTTCATCATGATCTTCATAGTGTTCTTGGTGTTCATCTTGACATTCATAGCATTCTTGCATGCATCTTGTGTCTTGATCCAAAATTTTCATGTTTTGGGTCATTTTTGTGTTTTTCCTTAAAAATTTAAAAATCAAAAATATCTTTTCCTTATTTCCCTCCAAAATTTCGAAATTTTGGGTTGACTTGGTCAAAAATTTTCAAAATTAGTTGTTTCTTACAAGTCAAGTCAAAATTTCAAATTTTAAAAATCTTATCTTTTCAAAATCTTTTTCAAAAATCATATCTTTTTCATTTTTTTATAATTTTCGAAAATTTCAAAAATTATTTTTCAAAATATTTTTCAAAATCTTTTTCTTATCTCTACATCTAATTTTCGAAAATTAGCTAACAATTAATGTGATTGGTTCAAAAATTTGAAGTTTGTTACTTTCTTGTTAAGAAAGGTTCAATCTTTAAGTTCTAGAATCTTATCTTGTAGTTTCTTGTTAGTTAAGTAATTTTAAAAATTAAATCTTTTTCAAAATATCTTTTTCTTAAAAATCTTTTTATCTTTTTATCTTATCTTTTTCAAAAATTTTATATTTTTCAAAATTTGATTTCAAAATATCTTATCTAACTTCTTATCTTCTTATCTTTATAAATTTTGATTTCAAATCTTTTTCAATCAACTAACTAACTTTTTTTGTTTGTTTCTTATCTTTTTCAAAACCACCTAACTACTTCTCTCTCTTCTATTTTTGAAAATATCTCTCTCTTTTTCAAAATTCTTTTTAATTAATTAATTGTTTTAAGTTTTAATTTTTACTTTATTTCTAATTTTCGAAAATCACTAACTACTTTTTTTAAAATTATTTTCGAATTCTCCCTTCTCTTTTCTTATTCTATTTAATTACTTAATTACTAACACTTCTCTTCACCTCTCTTCATCTAAAATCCGAACCTTCCTCTTCTTTCTTATACCCCTTTCTTCTTCTACTAACATAAAGGAATCTCTATACTGTGACATAGAGGATTCCTTTTTCTTTTCTTGTTTTCTTCTCTTTCATATGAGCAGGAACAGGGATAAAGGCACTCTTGTTGAAATTAATCCAGAACCTGAAAGGACTCTGAAGAGAAAATTAAAAGAAGCTAAATTACAACAATCCAGAAGAGACCTTCTTGAAATTTTCGAACAAGAGAAAGACATGGCAGAAGAAAATAATAATAATAATGCAAGGAGAATGCTTGGTGACTTCACTAAGCCAACGTCCAAGTTTGATGGAAGAAGCATCTCCATTCCTGCCATTGGAGCCAATAACTTTGAGCTTAAGCCTCAACTAGTTGCTTTAATGCAACAAAACTGCAAGTTTTATGGACTTCCATCTGAAGATCCCTATCAGTTTTTAACTGAGTTCTTGCAGATCTGTGACACTGTAAAGACGAATGGAGTTAATCCTGAAGTCTACAGACTCTTGCTTTTCCCTTTTGCTGTAAGAGACAGAGCTAGAGTATGGTTGGATTCACAACCCAAGGATAGCCTGGACTCATGGGATAAGCTTGTCACTGCATTCTTAGATAAATTCTTTCCTCCTCAAAAGCTGAGCAAGCTGAGAGTGGATGTTCAAACCTTCAAACAAAAAGATGGTGAATCCCTCTATGAAGCTTGGGAAAGATACAAGCAGCTGACCAAGAGATGTCCATCTGACATGTTTTCAGAATGGACCATATTAGATATATTCTATTATGGTCTCTCTGAATTTTCGAAAATGTCATTGGACCATTCTGCAGGTGGATCTATTCACCTGAAGAAAACGCCTGAAGAGGCTCAAGAACTCATTGACATGGTTGCAAACAACCAATTCATGTACACTTCTGAGAGGAATTCCGTGAATAATGGGGTACCTCAGAAGAAGGGAGTTCTTGAAATTGATGCTCTGAATGCCATATTGGCCCAGAACAAAGTGTTGACTCAACAGGTCAACATGATCTCTCAAAATCTGAATGGATTGCAACATGCATCCAACAGTGCTAGAGAGGTAGCTTCTGAAGAAGCTTATGATCCTGAAAACCCTGCCATGGCAGAGGTTAACTACTTAGGTGAACCTTATGGAAACACCTATAACTCATCATGGAGAAATCATCCAAATTTCTCCTGGAAGGATCAACAAAAACCTCAACAAGGTTTTAACAATGGTGGACGCAACAGGCTGAATAATAGTAAGCCATATCCATCATCTTCTCAGCAACAGACAGAGAACTCTGAACAAAACACTTCTAATTTAGCCAATATAGTCTCTGATCTATCAAAGGCCACTTTCAGTTTCATGAATGAAACAAGATCCTCCATTAGAAATCTGGAGGCACAAGTGGGCCAGCTGAGTAAGAAAGTCATTGACATTCCTCCCAGTACTCTCCCAAGTAATACAGAAGAGAATCCAAAAGGAGAGTGCAAGGCCATTGATTTAATCAAAGTGGCCGAATGCACAAGGGAGGAGGAGGACGAAAATCCTAGTGAGGAAGACCTCCTGGGACGTCCCTCAAGCAAGAAGGAGTTTCCTATTACGGATCCTGAGGAATCTGAGGCTCATCTAGAGACCATAGAGATTCCTTTAAATCTCCTTCTGCCATTCATGAGCTCTGAAGAATATTCATCCTCTGAAGAGAATGAAGATGTGACTGGAGAGCAAGTTGCTCAATACTTAGGAGCTATCATGAAGCTGAATGCCAAGATGTTTGGTAATGAGACTGGGGAAAGTGAACCTCCCTTGCTCACTAGTGAACTAGATAAGTGGATTCAGAGAACTCTACCTCAAAAGAAACAAGATCCTGGCAAGTTCTTAATACCTTGCACCATTGGCACCATGAGCTTTGAAAAAGCTCTATGTGATCTTGGGTCAGGGATAAATCTTATGCCACTCTCTGTAATGGAGAAGCTGGGAATCATTGAGGTACAACCTGCCTTGTTCTCATTACAATTGGCAGACAAGTCCATAAGACAAGCTTATGGAGTAGTGGAGGACGTGCTAGTAAGGGTTGAAGGCCTTTACATCCCCACTGATTTCATAATCCTAGACACTAGGAAGGAAGATGATGAATGCATCATCCTAGGAAGACCTTTCCTAGCCACAGCAGGAGCTGTGATAGATGTCAACAGAGGTGAGTTAGTCCTTCAATTGAATGGGGACTACCTTGTGTTTCAGGCACATGGCCATCCCTCTGTGACAAAAGAGAGTAAGCATGAAGAGCTTCTCTCAGTTCAGAGTCAAGAAAAGCCCACACAGTCAAACTCTAAGTTTGGTGTTGTGAGGCCACAACCAAACTCTAAGTTTGGTGTTCAAACCCCATATCCAAACTCTAAGTTTGGTGTTGGAAATATCACACTTAAGTTGACCTGATCACCTTGTGGTTCCATGAGAGCCACTGTCAAGCTATTGACATTAAAGAAGCGCTTGTTGGGAGGCAACCCAATTTTATTTATCTAATTTTATTTTATTTTGTTTCTTTGTTATTTTTGTGTTTTATTAGGTGCATGATCATGAGGAGTCACGAAAAAATCAAAAAAAATTAAAAACAGAGTCAAAAACAGAAGAAAAAAAATTTTTCACCCTGGAGGACGCACGGGCTGGCGTTCAACGCCCAGAAGGTGCATCTGGCCGGCGTTCAACGCCAGAACAGAGCACCATTCTGGCGTTGAACGCCCAAAACAAGCTACATCCTGGCGTTTAACGCCAGGATGCGCACACAGAGGACAATCTGGCGCTGAACGCCAGAAACAAGCTTGAAACTGGCGTTCAACGCCAGAAACATGCATTACATGGGCGTTGAACGCCCAGAACATGCTGAACGCCAGAATGGTGCACCAAGGCATTTTACATGCCTATTTGGTGCAAGGATGGAATTCCTTGACACCTCAGGATCTGTGAACCTCACAGGATCCCCATTTACCTCGCCCTATCTCTCTATATTCATGGTTATCCCTTCTTCATTCACCACTCACTCTTTCCCATACACCCCACTTACCTTTACAACTCAACTTCTCCTTCCCACCCAATCCCACCCATATAGCCGACTCCATCTCCCCTCACTCTCTACCATATATTCTTCTTCTTCTTCTTCTCTTCTTTCTTCTCTTGCTCGAGGGCGAGCAATATTTTAAGTTTGGTGTGGTAAAAGCATAGCTTTTTTTTACTTTTCCATTACCATTAATGGCACCTAAAGCCAGAGAAACCTCAAAGGGAAGACAAAAAGCTTCCACCTCTGAGTCTTGGGAGGTGGAATAACTCATGTAAGCTGGAATAGCTCAGTTGGTTAGAACATGTGGCTGCAAATCAAGAGATCCCTGAGATACCTCAGGGGATAAGTTATCCTCCACACAAACATTGGAAGCAACTAAGGGTGGAAACACTAAAATTATTATGGATCATTCAACAGAAGCAAGGAAGAGACACAAAGGAGCTCAAAAAGCACCATTGGACCTTCAAGAAGGCGCCACCCTCATTCAGGTGGATTCATTCCTTGTTCTTTATTTCTTTCTGTTTTCGGTTTTTAATTATTGTGTTTATCTATGTTTTGTGTCTTTATTTCATGATCATTAGTATGTAACCATGCCTTAAAGCTATGAATAAAATCCATTAATCCGTCACCTCTCTTAAAAGAAAAATGTTTTAATTCAAAAGAACAAGAAGTACATAAATTTCGAAAATAGCTCTTGAATTTAGTTTAATTATTTTGATGTGGTGACAATATTTTTGTTTTCTGAATGAATGATTGAACAGTGCATATGTCTTTGGATCTTGTTGTTTATGAATGTTAAAATTGTTGGCTCTTGAAAGAATGATGAACAAAGAAAAATGTTATTGATGATCTAAAAAATCATGAAATTGATTCTTGAAGCAAGAAAAAGCAGTGAAAAAAAAAAGAAAGAAAAAAAATGGGGGATCTAAAAAGAGTATATAGAAAAAGGAGCAGTAGAAAAAGCCAATAGCCTTTAAACCAAAAGGCAAGGGTAAAAAGGATCCAAGGCTTTGAGCATCAATGGATAGGAGGGCCCAAGGAAATAAAATCCAGGCCTAAGCGGTTAAATCAAGCTGTCCCTAACCATGTGCTTGTGTCATGAAGGTCCAAGTGAAAAGCTTGAGACTGAGTGGTTAAAGTCGTGATCCAAAGCAAAAGAGTGTGCTTAAGAGCTCTGGACACCACTAACTGGGGACTCTAGCAAAGCTGAGTCACAATCTGAAAAGGTTCACCCAGTTATGTGTCTGTGGCATTTATGTATCTGGTGGTAATACTGGAAAACAAAGTGCTTAGGGCCACAGCCAAGACTCAAAAGTAGCTGTGTTCAAGAATCAACATGCTTAACTAGGAAAGTCAATAACACTATCCCAAATTCTAAGTTCCTAGAGAAGCCAATCACTCTGAACTTCAAAGGAAAAAGTGAGATGCCAAAACTATTCAGAAGCAAAAAGCTACAAGTCCCGCTCATGTAATTAAATTAATATTCATTGATATTTTGGACTTTATAGTATATTCTCTTCTTTTTATCCTATTTGATTTTTAGTTGCTTGGGGACAAGCAACAATTTAAGTTTGGTGTTGTGATGAGCGGATAATTTATACGCTTTTTGGCATAGTTTTTACATAGTTTTTAATAAGTTTAAGCTACTTTTAGGGATGTTTTCATTAGTTTTTATGTTAAATTCACATTTCTGGACTTTACTATGAGTTTGTGTGTTTTTCTGTGATTTCAGGTAAATTCTGACTAAAATTGAGGGATTTGAGCAAAACTCTGAAAAAGGCTGACAAAAGGACTGCTGATGCTGTTGGATTCTGACCTCCCTGCACTCGAAATGGATTTTCTGGAGCTACAGAACTCCAAATGGCGCGCTCTCAACGGCGTTGGAAAGTAGACATCCAGGGCTTTCCAGCAATATATAATAGTCTATGCTTTATTCGAAGATTGACGACGTAACTTGGCGTTAAACGCCAAGTTCATACTGCTGTCTGGAGTTAAACGCCAGAAAAACGTCATGATCCGGAGTTGAACGCCCAAAACACGTCATAACTCAAAGTTCAACGCCAAGAAATGCCTTAGCTCGTGGATTGATCAAGCTCAGCCCAAGCACACACCAAGTGGGCCCCGGAAGTGGATTTATGCATCAATTACTTACTCATGTAAACCCTAGTAGCTAGTCTAGTATATATAGGACACTTATCTATTGTATTAGACATCTTTGGTCTCAGTTTTGTTTTATTCTTCATCTTAGGAGATCATTGATCACGGTTTAGGGGGCTGGCCATTCGGCCATGCCTGGACCTTTTACTCATGTATTTTCAACGGTGGAGTTTCTGCACACCATAGATTAAGGGTGTGGAGCTCTGCTGTACCTCAAAGATTAATGAAGTTCTATCTTCTTTTATTCAATTCCTCTTTTATTCTTATTCCAAGATATTCATTCGTACCCAAGAACATGATGAAGGTGATGAGTAAATAACCCTCATTATCATTCTCACTGATGAACGCGCGTGATTGACAACCACTTACGTTCTACATGCAACACAAGCTTGAATGTGTATCTCTTAGATTCCCCAACAGAATCTTCGTGGTATAAGTTAGATAGATGGCGGCATTCATGAGGATCCGGAAATTCTAAACCTTGTCTATGGTATTCCGAGTAGGATTCTAGGATTGAATGACTGTGACGTGCTTCAAACCTGCAACCTGCTGGGCGTAGTGACAACGCAAAAGAATCAATGGATTCTATTCCAGTAGGGGAGGGAACCAACCGGTGATTGGCCGTACTGTGACAGAGTGCGTGAGCATTAGCTTTCACTGCGAGGATGGGATGTAGCCACTGACAACGGTGATGCCCTACATACAGCTTGCCATGGAAAGGAGTAAGAAGGATTGAGTAGAAGGAATAGGAGAGCAGGCGTCCGAGAGCTCTACAGTATCTCCATTCTGCTTATCTGAAATTCCTACCAATGAATCTACATAAGTATTCTATCCCTTTTATTATTCCTTTTTATTTAATGATAATCACAATTACTCTTTAATCCGCCTAACTGAGATTTGCAAGGTGACCATAGCTTGCTTCATACCAACAATCTCTGTGGATTCGACCCTTACTCACGTAAGGTTATTACTTGGACGACCCAGTACACTTGCTGGTTAGTTGAACGGAGTTGTGAAGAAAATAAACAGTGCCCTAAGGGTATATTCATACTAAAGCTCAAAAGATAGAAGAACATAGTGATCACAATTTCGTCCACCAATACCAAACTTAAAAATTTTAAGATCAAAACAAGAAAAGAAACAAGAACAACTTAAATACCAAGAAAGAACACAGAACAATTTGAAAATTTTGAAGAAACCAAGAACACACAAAGGGCACCAAACTTAAAGATTGACACAAGACTCAAACAAAAGACACAAATTTTGAAAATTTAACAAGAACAAGAACAAGAACAAAGACTCAAACAAAAAGATAAAGATCAAAAAGAAAAGAAAAGGTTTTGAAAAATATTTTTTTGATTTTTTTCAAAAAAATGAAAATAAAATACTCAAACAAAATTAAAAAGTACCTAATCTAAGCAACAAGATAATCCGTTAGTTTCTCGAATCCGAACAATCCCCGACAACGGTGCTAAAAAATTGGTGCGCGAAATAAGAACTCGCACAACTGAACCAATAAGTGCACTAGGTCGTCCAAGTAATACCTGAGGTGAGTCAGAGTCGATCTCACGGAGATTGTTGTTTTGAATCAAGCTATGGACACCTTGTAGATCTTAGTCAGGCAATTAGAAAATATAGTTTGTTGAGATAAACGCATAAAACAGGAATAGGGATGAAATTACTTAATTTAATTGAAAATAGTGATAAGAGAATAGTTGAGGCTTCGAAGATGCTTCATTCTTCTGGATCAACTTTTCCTACTATCTTTCTCCAACTATGAGTGATTCCTTCAATGGCAGGCTGTAAGTGATCAATGCCGGTTCAATGGCCGCCAATCTTCCTCCCTCAGGCCGCACGCCAGGTTTAGTGTGCGCCCAATCTGAATAAGGTGAAGCTCCTGCAGTTCATCCCCTTGATGATCCTACTGAAAATGCCACAGACAAGGCCGAATCTTCCGAATCAGAGAATGCTGCACCTTTGGTTCTAGCCTATACCAAAAAGACCCTAATCTCCCAAACCTCGGCTGAACTGGTGTTTTGAGAAGTCCCCAACGAAGTCGTGGATTAGCCGTCTAAGAGATGTATAATCAAGCTGTGGTTCAGTGATCTCTGGTTAAGGACTCACACTGAACCTATGTAGAATGAAGATGAGTGTCACGGATCATCCCATTCATAAGGTTGAAGAATGAAGATACATCTTAGAATCGAGTCACACACGAATTGAATAGAACAGTAGTACTTTTATTAATCCATGAAAATCAGCAGAGCCCTCAACCTTAACCTAGGAGGTTTAGTGACTCATGCTGATAGAAAAATACAATGGTAAACGTGAAAGTGGGCAAGAGTCCTTAACAAGGGTGAACTCTTGTCTATATATACTAATCTAATGACTAAGGATTACAGAAATAAGATCAACTGAATTGATAGTGCGAAAATCCACTTCCGAAGCCCACTTGGTGAGTGTTTAGGCTGAGCAAATGGTGTCTCCACGTGCCAAGACTCCCTAGGGGAATTGAACGCTAGGTCCCCTTTTGGGCGTTGGACGCTGGCCACCCCCGTTGGGCGTTGGACGCTGGCCATCCCTGTTGGGCGTTGGACGCTAGGAATGGGGCTGGTGGCTGGTGTTGAACACCAGTTTTGGGCCTTCATTTCTGAAACAAAGTATCGATTATTATATATTTCTAGAAAACTCTGGATGTTAGCTTTCCATATCCGTTGAGAGTGCTCCATTTGGACTTCTGTAGCTCCAGAAAAGCTCTTTTGAGTGCATGGAGGTCAGATCCTGACAACATCTGTAGTGCTTTCTCTGTTTCTGAATCAGACTTCTGCTCAAACTCCTCAATTTCAGCTAAAAAATACCTGAAATCACCATAAAACACACAAACTCAAAGTAGAATCCAAAAATATGAATTTTGCACTAAAACCTATGAAAATATAATAAAACTTAAACAAAACATACTAGAAATTATATGAAAATAATGCCAAAAAGCGTATAAAATATCCGCTCATCATTTCCTGCATAAAACTGTTAGTGTTTTTGGATAGTTTTGCAACTAAAGATTCCAAGTCAAAACGTTTTGAGAAGGAAGGGGCACATGGTATTATTGAGAGGACTGAAACTGACAGTTGTTCTTGTTGAAATTATTCTGATTGAAATTATCCTGAGGAGAGTTATTGTTGTTGAAATTTGGTTGCCTTTGTGGTTAATTTTTTCATCCAAAATTTAGGTGATACCTCCACCCGGATTGTAAGTCTTCGAAAAAGGGTCATTATTGGGGTTTGGAGGAATTGCCTATGTAATTAACCTGTTCAGAGGAAAATTGACCATAATCATAATTCTCACCTTGGGAAAATCTATCACGCATTTCATAAGGAGCATCTTGGGTATTAATAGCTAAAACTTGTAATCCATCCAAGTGTTGAGTAATGGCATTTATCTGTTGAGACATGGCTTTATTCTGAGCAAGAATAGCATCCAAAGCATCTAGTTTCATGACTCCCTTCCTCATAGTAGTTCTCTCAAAAGAGTATAAATACTGATTATTAGCAACCATCGCAATCAACTCTAGAGCGTCTTCATTGGTTTGTTTCATGTGAAGAGATCCTCCTGCAGAATTATCCAAAGAAGTCTTGGCAGCCTGAGTAATCTCATCATAAAAGATTTGTAATTGTATCCAATCCAGAAACATGTCGGGAGGAAACTTTCTGAGCATAACCTTCTACCTCTCCCAAGTTTCATAGAGAGATTCACCCTCTTATTGTCTGAAGGTCTGAACATCAGTCTTTAGCTTAGTCAACCTCTGAGGTGGGAAGAATTTAGTCAAGAATCTGCTTACCACATTTTCCCATATATCCAGGCTCTCCTTTGGTTGTGTATCAAGCTACTTCTTGGATCGGTCCCGTACAGCAAACAAAAAGAGCAACAACTAATAAATATTAGGATGAACTGCATTAGTCTTAGTTGTATCACAAATCTGCAGAAAATTAGAGAAGAACAAGTTTGGATCTTCCTGCGGGAGTCCATAAAACTGACAGTTTTGTTGCACCAAAGTGATGAGTTGATGCTTCAACTCAAAGTTATTAGTAGTCATAGGGGGCACAACAATGCTACTGCCATAGAAAGTGGAATTTGGAGCAGTGTAAGAGCCAAGAGTTTTCCTAGGTTGCTCAGGAGCATTAGGAGCAACAATGTTATTGTTGTTAGGCTCCATAGTGATTTCTTCAGTTTCTTTCTCAGAATCGTCCTTGAGACTTTCAGCAGCTGTATAAGCTCCACGCTGCTGTTGGTGTCTTCTAATAGTACTTTCAATCTCAGGATCGAAATTAAGGGGAGGTTCCTTGTCCCTATTCCTACTCATAAACAAACAGAAAACAAGAAAAAGTGAGAATTCCTACGTCAAAGTGAAGAGGAATCCCAGTGAGATAAACAGATAAAAGAAAGAAAATTAACTAATTAAATAAAAAAAGAGGTATGTGAAAATTAAAAGAAAAAATTAAATAAAAAGTAACAAAAAAATTGAAATTAAGAAAGGAAAACTAAAAAATTAAATGAAGAAAATGTCTAATCTAGGTAATCAAACAACAGGTAGTTATCAATCATAGTTAATCCCCAGCAACGGCGCCAAAAACTTGGTGTGGATTTTGAATACCACAAACTAACGGGCAAGTACACTGGGTCATACTAAGTAATAACTCATGTGAGTAGGTGTCGATCTCATCAGGATCAATGAATAAAGCAACAATAGTTGAGTGATTAGGCTAGTTAGACAAGCTAAAATGAGTGGTTTCAAGTTCAAATAGCTTAAAACAGTAAATCAGAGAGTGCAAGAAAGCAAACAGTGAATGGTTGGTGAAAATAATATGAGAAAATAGTTAAGGCTTTGCAGATGTTTAAATTTCCAGATTAACAATTCTTATCAACTACTTTAATCATGCAAAGATTCAATTCATAGCAAACCTTAAGTGATCAAACCCTAATTCCTTAGTAATTTAATCTTCTCTAATCTAATCAACCGCCAATTCCTTGATCACTTAATTTAAATTAGAAGATTAAATTCAATTCTAGTTTGTGAGCTACACAAACCCTAAGTACCCAAAAATGAGGCAATTATATGTCACGTATCACGTTAAATCCAGATACTTAGAGAGTTATGAGGAATTGATTTCTAGCTGTAATTCTAGTGATATAACCTTTCCAATATTCAACAAGAATTTAGAATTCAAATAGAAAAAGAGTTATCTTCCAATATACTCTAATTCTTAAGATGAAGAACGAAACCAATCCTTGAATTTAAATCAATGTATTAATTAAGAGTAGAATGACAATTTTATTAATCCATCCTAACCTTAACAATGGAGGTTTAGTTGCTTATGACTCAGAGAAAAACCTAGAGTTGTAAAAAGTGTAAAAGTGTTGAATGAGGAAGAAGAAAAGAAGAAAGCCCGAAGGGCTGAATCTTTTCTCCTTTTATATCTAATCCTAATTGATACAAAATTAAAATTCCAAAACCTAATAATCTTTTCTTAATTCAAAAATTAAATTGAAAACCAAAAAAGTGTCTTCCGTGAATTTGCTTGACACGTGTGCTCCCCACTTGAAAATGCGGGCCTAGCACTAAACACCGAGTAGTGGCGTTTAGTGCCACCAAGACAGAACGCTTTTTTCAATTTACGAGGCACTTGACGCTAAACGCCGGGTGGTATTTAGCACCACCTTCTTAGAATCATAGCACAAATTATGAGGCCCTCGGCACTAAACGTTGGGTAGTGGTGTTTAGCGCCAACTTGATAGCAACCATTTTTCTCTTTTTTCTTCTGCATGAACTCTGTCAAACTCACCCGAATTTTACTATAATCAACAAAATAGCAATACAACTCAAAGTAGCATTCATGATGGTCTAAAAACCAAAATCTCATAAAAACTCAACAAATCCACATCGAATTTACTAAGAAAAGATAGAAAAGATGCTCACGCATCAGCGGCCACCATGTCGGCAGAAAAACCTGACACAAAAGGTCATCCGGGTCGGAGACTTTTGGCCGACAATCATCAAAGACGCACTCCAGCTAGTAAGAAACTGCAAACAATGCCAAATGTATGCAGACTTCCACCAAGCAGCCCCCCTAGAAACTCAGCACCATATCGGTTGAACATCCATTCAAAACCTGGGAAATCGACTTCATGGGTCCCTTCCCCATGACTCCTTGGCAGCTAAGGTTCCTAATCAAATCCATTGACTATTACATCAAGTGGATCGAAGCGGAAGCAATGGCCACAATCACGACAACCCAATGTCAAATTGTTTCTGGAACTCATAACCCGATTCGGCATCATAAAGGTCGTAATCTCAAACAATAGAACCAAATTCACGGACAAGCGCTTCTGTGGGTTCCTAAAGGGCCTTTGCATCTCGCAAAGATTCAACTAGATAAAGCACCCTTAAACCAACGGCCAAGTCAAAGCGGCTAACAAGATCATTCTCAAAGGAATAAAAAAAAGGATGGACGAAGCCAAAGAACTATAGGTAGACGAACTAGGCTCTGTGCTCTGGTCCTATTGAACCTCACCTCAAAGCTCAATCGGAGAAACCCCCCTTTAGACTAACCTATGGAATAAAAGCTGTGATCCATGTTGAGATCGGAGAGCCAAGCCCTAGGACCATTGGAAGACTCGACAAGAAAGCTAAAAGGGACCTAGTCGACGAGGTTCAAAGCATAGCCCACTTACAAGAACTTGTCCTAAAACAAAGAGTAAGCCTGAGGTACAATCAGGGCATAGCAAGGCGCAAATTAAAATAAGAAGATCAGGTCCTACGACGCAATGACATCGCCGCCTCCCCCCACTCCGAAGGAAAAGAAGTTAACTCTCGATTGGGAGGGACCTTACCCAGTTAAGTTTGTGATCGGAAAGACACTTACAAGCTAGAATGATCCAACGGCAAAAAGCTACCAACATCATGGAACGCCACGAACTTGCAATATTACTACTCATGAACGAGTACCTGAGTTGGTAACTTTGGTAAAATTTGTTAAAATTTAGCTTTTCTTTTAGTGATAATTTTTCTCATTTTAAACCATTCTAAGACACTCTTTCCTACCCAAAGAAGCGGAGGATTTTAACGACGCCCACATTCTTTTAATATTTCTAATAAAAATTTCCTCAACTGCATCCAAACACATCTAAAATTGAATAATGGTCGCATTTGGAAGACACCGATAGTAACATAATAACATCTGAAATCACTCAATTATTTAAAAATTTCATTATATTTTTGCACCCTTAACATCCGAATTTCATTATTTCTAACATTCAGAGTTCTTCATTTCCAACCCGGAAAACATAATACTCCAAGATATCCAAAATTTATTATCTCTACATCTAAAACTCTTCAATTCCAACATAAAAAAACATAATCATAACACCCAAAATTCATTATTTTCAACGTCCGAAACTCCTTAATTCTAAGACTCATACAATGGTGTTTCCTCCACTTTAAAATTTGTCTGCAATACAAAAGTCAAGAAAAATGGTCACAATTGTGTTGCAGGATTAATCATGAATAAAACATGAAGTTACTAAATCAGAATCAAACTATAAAAGAAACCTATTTGATATCATCATATTACTTTTAATATACATCTATAACTAAAACTGTAGATGGGGTCTACTTAGAAATTACCTACTAGAGTGGGTCCATGGAAGGATATCTGTCAACTACAGATTAAGGAGCAGCATGTAAGAGACAAGATGATAATCAGATTGACTATGAAAATTGGTGACAGTAGAAGAACTCGATTCTGGGAGGATGTCTGACTATTTTGTGGTCCTCTGAAGGATAGGTATCCAAGGCTCTTCTCGATTTCAATATAGAAAGGATCTGTCATCGGGGACTGTGGGTTTTGGGATGAGTTAGAGTGGATTTGAAACTTCCAATGGAGGCGTGACTTATTCTAATAGGAGTTGGAACTTGTGAGTCAACTACATGACACTTTGAGGCTGGTAGACAGACAAAGTGTATTTTCTACTAACTCATTTGTGCAGGTATTGCAGGAGGAAACGCTTTCGGAGGACGTAACAAGTTATAGTTTCACCAAGACTATCTGGAAAGGCTTAGTTCCTCCAAGAGTAGAAATGTTTGCTTGGTTTGTCTTGATAGGCTGGGTGAATACAAAAAAAAGATTGTGTCAGCTTGAAATAATTAACCATGAGGATAATATGTGTGTACTATGTAATAAGAATGTGGAATATGTTCATCATTTGTTTCTTGGATGTGATTTACTTGGCAGATGTGGTGCGCATGATTAGTTCATCTTGACAGACAGTGGTCCGTTCCCGGTACTTTGAAGGAACATTTTCAAAACTAGACAAGAGCAACTTGTAGCAAGGAGGAGCGTAAGAAATGGTTCATATATTTCTTTGCGGTAGTTTGAAACGTCTGAATCGAAAGGAATATGAGGATATTTTAGAATTAAAAAAAAGGGTAGATGAGATCATTAATTTGTCTAGTCTTAGTTACCAGAAGTGGAGGCGTGATGATCCCTTTTGTTGTTGATGGCTATGCCGAAAATGACAAGGGGATGCATTTTTGATTGGTAAGTGCTTCGTGGTCATGGCTTATGTTGACTAGTTTTTCTTTGTTTCTTCTTTTCTTTGCTTTTTCGCTCCACAGTGTGTTTTGAGCTCCTTTGTTTCAAAAAAAAAATATCAAGATTTTATTTAAATCAAGTTTGATAATTTGGTAATGCCAAAATCAGCTTGCAATGCTTTTTACAATTATTGTGCAAGTATCATGCAAACCTTTTGAAGAAACAAGAGGACAATGAAATTTGCGAACCCATATAAATTCTAAACATCCAGATTAATGAAATTTGAAAAAGAAAAAAACACACAAAAAGAAACCAGAAAATCCAAACTTGTTAGTGCTGGAAAATGAAGCGACATCCAAATTAGTAGTACTTAGACGCCTCCATTTTAAAACCATGAGCATCAGAACTAGTAGTACTTAGACCTGTAAGCAAACCAAATTCACTAAGCAAAAGCACTATAAACTGAATA
Organism: Arachis stenosperma; assembly: GCF_014773155.1. Taxonomy (NCBI): domain Eukaryota; kingdom Viridiplantae; phylum Streptophyta; class Magnoliopsida; order Fabales; family Fabaceae; genus Arachis; species Arachis stenosperma. Next base: position 30,733,755 of record NC_080381.1, on the reverse strand, counting down.
TACCACTAAACAAAGATTTAACACCAAATAAGGAAAGTCATTATATCTTAAATCAAAAGTCAACACCAGCAGCTAGAATCTTTTATAGCAAGTACACTTGAAACTGATGCTACTTTATATATATAAGGTAATATATTTTCTATACCTGATATTTTCGAAAAAATTCAAAAATATCTCTAGCATTCGATTTGTTTTAATTTTATTTCTAATATTTTAAATAAGTTTTGATTCTACATTGGATTTATTTTTTTATGGTCACTCACTCTAAGCCTTTTAACCCTAATCCAAAATCCCTCACTCTGAACGCCAATCAAACCCACCTAGTCCAACTTTGAAATACTTCATATAATTAAAAAGGACAAACTTTGATGGTCCTTGCCTCAAGGACGAGCTCAGCCACCTTCGTGTCTAGAGCACCGTCCCTCTTTTTGTTCCTTTTCTTTTCCGACAACGACACTTTCGACATCTAGAGAGCTTTCGCAAGGTCAATGACCAAGGGGAAAAAACCTCCCAGTGGTTCCATGAGAGTTGCACCATCCTCAGCAACAATAACTCCCTCTATCTCCTTCAATATGACCTGGTGGCAAAACTAAGAGAAATCATCAATCACATGATGGGGTTGCGGGTGATGATGGGGGTGAGGGGTTGGGGTGATGGTTGTTATGATGATAGGGTGGTGCAGTGGGATTAGCCGATAATGAGGTACATTGGCAGGGTTGAAGTTGGCGCGGACAGGAAGGTAAGGGTTCAGGGGTGATGAGTTTGGGAATGTAGGTTTGATGCGGGTTTGGGGGATTGAAATGAGGGGTTAAGGTTAGAGTTTTAGGGTTAGGATAAGAGGTTGGGAGTAGAGTGTTATGGTTAAGGGAAAATTGGGCAAAACAAGAATTTTATCAAATGTTTATTGTCAAAAAAGTAACCCCAATGGTAGAATTGCAACTTATTTAAAACGTGAGACAAAATTGAAACAAATTAAACATTACAAGTATTTTTGAAACTTTTCAAAAACTTAACACAAAATGTATACTTTATATTATGCATGGCATTGCAAGACACTACATATATTTTATGGCATCATCTAGCATTGAAGCTTTGTCTCTCTATTGAAACCAAACATGTCAAAATGTCCCCATCCAAAGACAATTTGGTGAAAGGAAAAAATGAAGTTAAGAAAAACGAATCTTTTCTCAGATGAAGCTAAGAGTGAAAAGATAATGAATGATACATATTAGTGTACCTTATTCAAATGGGAATTAATTTTTCCATGGCCTTCATCTTCTCATCAATTCGCCTCCTCCTAACGCTCTGGCCATACAATGAAAACCATTAACGAAAACTTCTAAGTGAAAATTTTCTAAGAAAATTGAAGGACCAACAAACCAAAGACCAAACCTCTTTCAGACAAATTATGAAGCTGGGTTTCTCTTTGAAAAAGTAGATGGAAATGCTGAAGCCACACCATTCTTCAACATAAAAAGCAAGCATATGTACAAACAAACAAAAGCATCCTTTCATAAACAAAACTGAATCTGTATCTGATTACTGCAATCACTGAGATAGTAGGCAACAGAAAAATGCTTAAAAAAAATATTGCAATTTTGAACTTAAAAGAAACCAAAAAGAAGGCAGAATTGTTAAAAAGTTTAGGAAGTACATCAACATTCCACAACAATGAAATATGAACTAGGGTGGCAATGGCTATTAGGTGGCAAGGTACTCTCTGTCTCTGATATGAATGAATAGATAGTTATGGTTAATACAATAAGGGTGTTTCTTCAATAGGCCATAGCAGTATGAAGTATGAACTGAAATCTAGCACAAACATTAGTTTAAACCCTTTCCTGAAATAGCAGATTACGTTGAAGACCTGGACCAGCAATGATCACACATACAACAAAGAAAAAAAAGGATCAATTGGTTAAAAACAGGAACTAGGGAGTTTGATGACCACATATCTCTTTAAGAAGCAAAACTCTCGCCTTGTTGACAGTGTAAATGCAGAGGCATACGTGCTCCGCAAGATCATCAAGCTGGCGGAGAAAACTTTCATTGTTCTTGCATAGGAGCTTGAAAACCTCCTGGATAGGATAACTCGCCCTTCCCTTCTCCAACCCCATCCTAACAAGACGCTTGTCTCCCTCAATTGTAGTGTGGAGTCGAGCCACGAGTCGATCAATGGTGTCGAGGTCATAGCTCAGCACGTAAGCACCTTTGGCAGCGGCATCTAGCTGTGCCAGCCTGGCAACTTCCCTCTTTTCAGCCGCACAACTCGGATTGGGGATGTAAGCACTGCAACAGGGACCAGCAGCGGCGGCAAGGGCAAAAACGGCATGAATTGTGAGTGCAACCGCCGCAGCTGCCACTCCAACCGCAGTGGCGACGAAACAGAGAGCAGAACCGGCAGTAGCGCGCCGGAAGAGGCGAATCCGAGAGCGAGACTTGCCGAGGCCAAAATCAAGCTGGTTTCTAAGGTCTGTGAGGCAGTTACGGATGTCTTTGCTGGAGACATTTGAATCAGGGAAAGGGTTTTCGTTGCCATCGAACTGAACGAATAGATCGAAGGTGCGGTCACAATCATGGGAGTCGCGGAGGTCGAAGAGGGGTGCGTACATGGCTCGTGCGCGATCGACGCATCGATGAAGGCGGAGGCAGTGCTGCGAGGCGGTTTCGGTGTGGTTGAAGTAAGTGCTAATGAGGCTGGTGAGGCTGCCGTTTCTGTTTCTGATTATTGTGTTGTTGTTGAGTGCTTCATTTACACAATCTCCGTCAGGGTTAAGAAGGTGCACTTCGCCCTCCGCTGGAGCACCCTGTATCATGGACCTAATCTCCGCATAGGATTTGGCCTGCACTGTCAGGTTGTATTCGCGAGAGACGCTCGCTGTGGAACTGGATGTGCTGGGTGTGTTGTCACCTGTCATTTATACAAACTGGTAGGTTATAAGGATGGAAGCACTAAGCATTAAGCATGAGGCATTTCATTTTGTAACTTCTTTTTTTATTCTTACCATGGGAAGACGGTGGAAGACTTGGAACTGAAGCAGGTCCTGAGGATGAATTGGTGAATGACTTGAGGAATAGACAATCCCGCATTCTAATTTTGGTTAGGAGGAATTCTCAATTCTCAGTTTATAGTGGACACTTGTTCTGCGTCACGTTGCGCAGTTCCGCCGAGAGTACGCTTCACCCCAACAAATGAGAGAAGGAAAGTTGGCGAGAGATTGCCGTAACACCGCGTGCTTCTAACAGTTATTTACATTGAGATGCCGTAAGTCAATCTTGCACTAGAACAACACTACTTCGGCTGCGCTTGGATTAGCGTTGGATCGCAAAAGAGTACATTTTTTTTGTATATTTAGTTTTTTTTTCTTTGTTGAGTTAATACTTAGAAAGAAGCATAAAATTTGACTTCTAATTTAATTTAGTCCTTAAATTTTTAATTGACTCAAAATATATTATGAAATTTTAAATTGGTTTTAAATTAGTCCTTTCATCCATTTCTATTACCGAAAAAGCTGATTTGACACATTTTATTAACACCTGACAAAAATAAAACGAGATGTCATTTTTAGATTCGTATCGAAATTAAACCAAAATATCTCCGTATGATACTAAAAGGATTAAAGTAAACTCTAACTCACTATTTCCTCGTTACAATCTTAATTGACGCTTCTTTTTCTTCTTTCTCTCGCCGATGATGGACTCGAGAAGAATCAATGGTGTCTCATAGGCCAATTTAAAAACTTTTTATACTTGTCTCATTTGCCTATAGTAAAGAAGAAAATCCTACTAATTTACAGTTGTTCAAGAATAGGTCAGTAACAAAATCATTATTCTCAATCTTTAATGCTCTGATTTCATAATGGTTGTTGGGTGAGGGTTGTTGTTCATTATTTTATGCTCTATTTAATCAGTAAATCGTTTAGATAAATAAGTTATTTACGATAGTTGATAGTGTTAAGGTTTTTGGATTTGGATTCTCTAAAATTTGAATTTTACTTTAGAGAGTAAAGTGTGATCTGTTACCCTTGAATAGTTTCTCTTTCATATTTATTATTGGTCCCACCTATGAAATAAATAGTGAGAGATCACACTTTACTCTTTAAAGTGAAATTCAAACTTTAGAGGATCCAAATTCAAGGTTCTCCTATTAGGATTTAAAATTTTTAAATGAATTTTCACTATAATCAAATGTGATTGATGCGTCTCATACAAGAATGTTACTAATGATGATATTTTTTTAATTCTTTTGTTGATTATTGGTTAATATTTTTTTTCTAAAGTAGTTTATTAGAAGTTGAAATACATAGAGAATTTAACTTAATATTTCCTATTTTTAAATGGAGTTTGATGATGCATGATTTTAAAATGTGTTGAACTTAGTGTAGTTGTTAACCATTCTATGTTTTTGAATCTTTTCTGCAGATGGATGATGATATAACAATTGTGTATCATTATAGAGGTAGTTTTGTGACCAAGTCGGATGGCAGTGTGGTTTATGAGATTGATCACACTGATAAATTGATTGGGTTAGATGAAGATGTACTGAATGTATTTTTACTGAGGGATTATTATAAGGTGTTAGGCTATGATAACATGGTGGAGTGTTGGTGGCTTGTTCATGATAGATCTATGAAGAGTGGACTGAGAACAGTAAACAATGACAAGAAGTTGCTAGAAATGTGCTTCATTGTAAAAAATAATCAGAAAAGAGTGCACATATACTTTGAACATGGAATTTTTCAGCCTACGATAAATGAGGCACCTGACTGGATGGTAGCAGTGGCAGTGACTCCCATGACTCCTATGAATCTACAGAAGACAGTTTATATAAGCCTAGATCACAAGATGGCTCTACTAAATCATATATTGAAAGTGGCCTATCTGGTGCAAGGTTGAGGGAAATGAAGTTTAAGTATGTTCCAAGTGCTGTTTTGAAGAAGGAAAAGGAGAAAATAGTGGAGGAAGATGATAGTCTTATTGTGGAGAATTCGGATAAAAAAGTAGACTAGCTACAAGTGTTGGGCAACAAAGTAGATTATGGTTTAGAATGTGTTGTGTAGGACATATTTTGTGGAAAACTTTTTTAAACTATGCTTTTGAAACTCTGTTATGTAGAGTATTGTGTTTTGTCTAGGATAAACTTAAATATGTGTATATTTGATAATACTCTAATCTTGAAGTGTGGTATATTACAATAGTTACTATGATGACAATGATTAATTACTAAGAATTACTAAATTAATGTGATTAAAAAATAATTGAATAACTATGTATCGTAAAAAATTGTTATTATTAAAGGATAAAATTAAAATTTAATTTTATGTATCATTTTTGTCTCGAACGTTTTCGTCCTATTTAAGTCCCTAAGGCTGTGTTTGTTTCTAAGAACAGAACAGGACAAGACACTGAGAACAGGACAAGACAAGATACTAATGGACAGAGACACAAAATTTTATGTTCTTGTATTCTATTTGGTGATAAACTAAAACAAATTATGAAAATTTAATTTTTTTCTCATTTTTTTTCATTCAAAAAATTTGGGATGAAAAATATAACAATAAAAAATATAATTATGAAAAATTAACAAGAATAATGAAAGAAAAAATAAAAAAATAAGTTGTGTCCCTTGTTAGTGTCTCTGTCCTTCCTATCAGGATGGACACAAAATACACTAATTCAGTGTCTGGACGCATTATCTCTATCTATGTCTTCTCTGCCAAATACGATTTTGTATCTCAGTGTCCCTGTCTCAGTGTTCTGTCTTTGTAAACAAACGCAACCTAACGTTTTAAAATTGTCTCAATTTTGTCCTGCCGTCAACTCTGTTAATAGATTTCTAACGGTAGGACAACATTGAGTCAATTTTAAAATATTAGGGACTTAAATAGAATTATTTAAACGTTAGGAACAACGTTGAGACTTATCCTAAACATTGAGAACAAAAACGATACTTTACTCTTTTTAGTAAGATCCTAAATTATATACGTAGTAATAAAAAAGGATACAAACCATTGTTTTCAAATGGTGAATCCTTTAGTTTCTATAGCTAAAGGAGCTACCGTAAACACTAACAAAAAATTCAAAAATAACTAAGAACTAAAACGTATTCGATAGTAGGATAAGCATTTAGACTTGAAAAACTCAGTTCTGATCACTTCTCTGATTGATGGTGTTATTAGCCACTACTCTTGCTGCAATGAAGATACTTGGTCCAATCTTGGATTTCACAGTAGAAGAAGATTGCAAGCATAAAAAATGAAGAGAGAATCGTTAATCTTATTTATAGTTTTTGGAAATGAATTAATAGATGTGAAATTGATTCATTCAATTGAAATCAGGAAAATAGTACCAAAATGACTAAGAAAAACTTGTGTAACAAATAATAAAAATAATAATAAATTTGAGGCTAAATGTATAAATAAAGTAATCAATTACCAAAAGCGATTGAAGCAATATGGAAGTTGAAACATTGAAGATGATTATAGCGCTTATGTTGAAAGAAGAGATGAAGTGGATCGGTAAAGTTGTGCGAAGGATTTCTTTCGACAAGGAAGCACAATGATAAAAATTTGAAAACTTTTTTAGAAAGATAAAGTTAGAAGACAGAGAAAACGGTAATTAATGGTGAAAGTGTAACAATGACGTAATTATCAGAGTCATGGAGACGTAGACAATTAAGAGACATATGAGTTAATTTAATTCTTAAATTAATAACAGTATTTCAAAAGTTTCATTCATTTAGAATAAGCGTTTATTCTTAGACTGAGCTTAATAGACGTGCCATTTACTTTGTTTTCTATAATTTATTTAACTTAAAAGTCATTTAATTTTGTTTTACATTTTAAGTTTGATGAATTATATAGTAAAAATGTAAGTTTACAGATTTTTTTTTTATGAAATGAAAAAAAATTGAAAAAAGTAGAATTCATATTTTGAATAATAATAAAATAATAAAAAATAATTATAAAAAAATTTATTTTCTCTTTCTATATCACTCAATCTGTATAATAGAATGTCCCGTTAAATTTTTATTTTTTTTATTTGTTCAAAATAGGATCTTTGTGTACAGTTCGAAAAATTAATGCTCTTAAAAGAGGAGTAAGTTTGAGTCACAGAATTTAGATATTGAACCAACTTGGATTAACTAAAAAAACCTATAACACCCTAAAGGCTATATCACTACGGTAAGAGAAAATCACACAAACCAATATTCTAAACTGAAGAACCCTCAAGACGATATCGATCGAGTAACCGAATTAAACAATAAGAAAAAACCAACTTCAAGTTACATTATTGTCAGGCATGCGAATCCTAAAGACTATATAATTAAGCTAAATAAATCAATAAAAAATGTTTGGAACATTAATTATAATCTGAATATTATAACACTAAAAAAATAATATAGAAATGAATAAAATAATTAGTCAAACTCTTGTTATTAATCAACCAGTCAATTCTAAAGATTATATCCTTCAGCTAACCAAATACTAATACATATTGTAATATGCTGATGAGCGGATAATTTATACGCTTTTTGGCAGTATTTTTAAGTAGTTTTTAGTAGAATCTAACAATTTTTAGGAATGTTTTTATTAGTTTTTATGCAAATTTCACATTTCTGGATTTTACTATGAGTTTGTGTGTTTTTCTGTGATTTCAGGTATTTTCTGGCTGAAATTGAGGGACCTAAGCAAAAATCTGATAGGAGGCTGAAAAAGGACTACACATGTTGTTGGATTCTGACCTCCCTACACTCGAAATAGATTTTCTGGAGCTACAGAACTCCAAATGGCGAGCTCTCAATTGCGTTGAAAAGTAGACATTCAGGGCTTTCCAGCAATATATAATAGTTTATACTTTATTCGAGTTTAGATGACGCAAACTGGCGTTCAACGCCAGTTCCATGCTGCATTCTGGAGTAAAACGCCAGAAACACGTCACAAACCAGAGTTAAACGCCAAAAACACATTACAACTTGGCGTTTAACTCCAAAAGAAGTCTCTACATGTGAAAGCTCAAGGCTCAGCCCAAGCACACACCAAAGTGGGCTCCAGAAGTGGATTTCTGCACTTAAACTTATTTCTGTAAACCCTAGTAACTAGTTTAGTATAAATAGAACTTTTTACTATTGTGTTTTCATCTTGGAATTAGTCTTTTCCCTTTTTTCGAATTCACATGCTATTTGGGGAGGCTAGCCATTCGGCCATGCCCGGACCACTATCACTTATGTATTTTCAACGGTGGAGTTTCTACACACCATAGATTAAGGTGTGGAGCTCTGTTGTTTCTTGAGTATTAATGCAAAGTACTATTGTTTTTCTATTCAATTCATGCTTATTCTTATTCTAAGATATTCATTCGCACTTCAACCTGATGAATGTGATGATCCGTGACACTCATCACTATTTTCACTTATGAACGCGTGCTTGACAAATACTTCCGTTCTACCTGCAAAAGCTAGAGTGTGTATCTCTTGGATTCCTTAATCAGAATCTTCGTGGTATAAGCTAGAATCCATTGGCAGCATTCTTGAGATCCAGAAAGTCTAAACCTTGTCTGTGGTATTCCGAGTAGGATCTGGGATGGGATGACTGTGACGAGTTTCAAACTCGCGAGTGTTGGGCGTAGTGACAAACGCAAGAGGATCACGGGATTCTATTCCAACATGATCGAGAACCGACAGATGATTAGCCGTGCGGTGACAGTGCATTTGGACCATTTTTACTGAGAGGATGGGAAGTAGCCATTGACAACGGTGACACCCTACATACAGCTTGCCATAGAAAGGAGTAAGAATGATTGGATGAAAGCAGTAGGAAAGCAGAGATTCAGAAGGAACACAGTATCTTCATGCGCTTATCTGAAATTTCCACCAATGAATTACATAAGTATCTCTATCTCTATTCTATGCTTTATTTATCTTTATATTCGAAAACCATTATAACCATTAGAATCCGCCTGACTGAGATTTATAAGATGATTGATGAGCGGATAATTTATACGCTTTTTGGCATTGTTTTTAGGTAGTTTTTAGTAGAATCTAGCTACTTTTAGGGATGTTTTTATTAGTTTTTATGCAAAATTTACATTTCTGGATTTTACTATGAGTTTGTGTGTTTTTCTGTGATTTCAGGTATTTTCTGGCTGAAATTGAGGGACCTGAGCAAAAATCTGATAGGAGGCTGAAAAAGGACTACAGATGCTGTTGGATTCTGACCTCCCTGCACTCGAAATATATTTATATTGCAATAGAACTCCAAATGGCGTGGTCTCAATTACGTTCGAAAGTAGACATTCAGGGCTTTCTAGCAATATATAATAGTTCATACTTTATTCGAGTTTAGACGACGCAAACTGGCATTCAACGCCAGTTCCATGCTGCATTCTGGAGTAAAACGCCAGAAACACGTCACAAACCAGAGTTAAACGCCAAAAACACGTTACAACTTGGCGTTTAACTCCAAAAGAAGTCTCTACTTGTGAAAGTTCAAGGCTCAGCCCAAGCACACACCAAAGTGGGCCCCGGAAGTGGATTTCTGCACTTAAACTTATTTCTGTAAACCCTAGTAACTAGTTTAGTATAAATATAACTTTTTACTATTGTGTTTTCATCTTGGAATTAGTCTTTTTCCCTATTTTTTGAATTCACATGCTATTTGGGGAGGCTGGCCATTCGGCCATGCCCGGACCACTGTCACTTATGTATTTTCAACGGTGGAGTTTCTACACACCATAGATTAAGGTGTGGAGCTCTGCTGTTCCTCGAGTATTAATGCAAAGTACTATTGTTCTTCTATTCTGTTCATGCTTATTCTTCTTCTAAGATATTCATTCGCACTTCAACCTGATGAATGTGATGATCCGTGACACTCATCACTATTCTCACTTATGAATGCGTGCCTGACAAACACTTCCGTTCTACCTGCGAAAGCTAGAGTGTGTATCTCTTGGATTCCTTAATCAGAATCTTCGTGGTATAAGCTAGAATCCATTGGCAGCATTCTTGAGATCCAGAAAGTCTAAACCTTGTCTGTGGTATTCCGAGTAGGATCTGGGATGGGATGACTGTGACGAGTTTCAAACTCGCGAGTGTTGGGCGTAGTGACAAACGCAAGAGGATCACGGGATTCTATTCCAACATGATCGAGAACCGACAGATGATTAGCCGTGCGGTGACAGTGCATTTGGACCATTTTTACTGAGAGGATGGGAAGTAGCCATTGACAACGGTGACACCCTACATACAGCTTGCCATAGAAAGGAGTAAGAATGATTGGATGAAAGCAGTAGGAAAGCAGAGATTCAGAAGGAACACAGTATCTTCATGCGCTTATCTGAAATTTCCACCAATGAATTACATAAGTATCTCTATCTCTATTCTATGCTTTATTTATCTTTATATTCGAAAACCATTATAACCATTAGAATCCGCCTGACTGAGATTTATAAGATGATTGATGAGCGGATAATTTATACGCTTTTTGGCATTGTTTTTAGGTAGTTTTTAGTAGAATCTAGCTACTTTTAGGGATGTTTTTATTAGTTTTTATGCAAAATTTACATTTCTGGATTTTACTATGAGTTTGTGTGTTTTTCTGTGATTTCAGGTATTTTCTGGCTGAAATTGAGGGACCTGAGCAAAAATCTGATAGGAGGCTGAAAAAGGACTACAGATGCTGTTGGATTCTGACCTCCCTGCACTCGAAATATATTTTATATTGCAATAGAACTCCAAATGGCGTGGTCTCAATTACGTTCGAAAGTAGACATTCAGGGCTTTCCAGCAATATATAATAGTTCATACTTTATTCGAGTTTAGACGACGCAAACTGGCATTCAACGCCAGTTCCATGCTGCATTCTGGAGTAAAACGCCAGAAACACGTCACAAACCAGAGTTAAACGCCAAAAACACGTTACAACTTGGCGTTTAACTCCAAAAGAAGTCTCTACTTGTGAAAGTTCAAGGCTCAGCCCAAGCACACACCAAAGTGGGCCCCGGAAGTGGATTTCTGCACTTAAACTTATTTCTGTAAACCCTAGTAACTAGTTTAGTATAAATATAACTTTTTACTATTGTGTTTTCATCTTGGAATTAGTCTTTTTCCCTATTTTTTGAATTCACATGCTATTTGGGGAGGCTGGCCATTCGGCCATGCCCGGACCACTGTCACTTATGTATTTTCAACGGTGGAGTTTCTACACACCATAGATTAAGGTGTGGAGCTCTGCTGTTCCTCGAGTATTAATGCAAAGTACTATTGTTCTTCTATTCTGTTCATGCTTATTCTTCTTCTAAGATATTCATTCGCACTTCAACCTGATGAATGTGATGATCCGTGACACTCATCACTATTCTCACTTATGAACGCGTGCCTGACAAACACTTCCGTTCTACCTGCGAAAGCTAGAGTGTGTATCTCTTGGATTCCTTAATCAGAATCTTCGTGGTATAAGCTAGAATCCATTGGCAGCATTCTTGAGATCCAGAAAGTCTAAACCTTGTCTGTGGTATTCCGAGTAGGATCTGGGATGGGATGACTGTGACGAGTTTCAAACTCGCGAGTGTTGGGCGTAGTGACAAACGCAAGAGGATCACGGGATTCTATTCCAACATGATCGAGAACCGACAGATGATTAGCCGTGCGGTGACAGTGCATTTGGACCATTTTTACTGAGAGGATGGGAAGTAGCCATTGACAACGGTGACACCCTACATACAGCTTTCCATAGAAAGGAGTAAGAATGATTGGATGAAAGCAGTAGGAAAGCAGAGATTCAGAAGGAACACAGTATCTTCATGCGCTTATCTGAAATTTCCACCAATGAATTACATAAGTATCTCTATCTCTATTCTATGCTTTATTTATCTTTATATTCGAAAACCATTATAACCATTAGAATCCGCCTGACTGAGATTTATAAGATGATTGATGAGCGGATAATTTATACGCTTTTTGGCATTGTTTTTAGGTAGTTTTTAGTAGAATCTAGCTACTTTTAGGGATGTTTTTATTAGTTTTTATGCAAAATTTACATTTCTGGATTTTACTATGAGTTTGTGTGTTTTTCTGTGATTTCAGGTATTTTCTGGCTGAAATTGAGGGACCTGAGCAAAAATCTGATAGGAGGCTGAAAAAGGACTACAGATGCTGTTGGATTCTGACCTCCCTGCACTCGAAATATATTTTATATTGCAATAGAACTCCAAATGGCGTGGTCTCAATTACGTTCGAAAGTAGACATTCAGGGCTTTCTAGCAATATATAATAGTTCATACTTTATTCGAGTTTAGACGACGCAAACTGGCATTCAACGCCAGTTCCATGCTGCATTCTGGAGTAAAACGCCAGAAACACGTCACAAACCAGAGTTAAACGCCAAAAACACGTTACAACTTGGCGTTTAACTCCAAAAGAAGTCTCTACTTGTGAAAGTTCAAGGCTCAGCCCAAGCACACACCAAAGTGGGCCCCGGAAGTGGATTTCTGCACTTAAACTTATTTCTGTAAACCCTAGTAACTAGTTTAGTATAAATATAACTTTTTACTATTGTGTTTTCATCTTGGAATTAGTCTTTTTCCCTATTTTTTGAATTCACATGCTATTTGGGGAGGCTGGCCATTCGGCCATGCCCGGACCACTGTCACTTATGTATTTTCAACGGTGGAGTTTCTACACACCATAGATTAAGGTGTGGAGCTCTGCTGTTCCTCGAGTATTAATGCAAAGTACTATTGTTCTTCTATTTTGTTCATGCTTATTCTTCTTCTAAGATATTCATTCGCACTTCAACCTGATGAATGTGATGATCCGTGACACTCATCACTATTCTCACTTATGAACGCGTGCCTGACAAACACTTCCGTTCTACCTGCGAAAGCTAGAGTGTGTATCTCTTGGATTCCTTAATCAGAATCTTCGTGGTATAAGCTAGAATCCATTGGCAGCATTCTTGAGATCCGGAAAGTCTAAACCTTGTCTGTGGTATTCCGAGTAGGATTTGGGATGGGATGACAGTGACGAGCTTCAAACTCGCGAGTGTTGGGCGTAGTGACAGACGCAAAAGGATCGCGGGATTCTATTCCAACATGATCGAGAACCGACAGATGATTAGCCGTGCGGTGACAGCGCATTTGGACCATTGACAACGGTGATGCCCTACATACAGCTTGCCATGGAAAGGAGTAAGAATGATTGGATGAAAGTAGTAGGAAAGCAGAGATTCAGAAGGAACAAAGTATCTTCATGCGCTTATCTGGAATTCCCACCAATGAATTACATAAGTATCTCTATCTCTATTTTATGCTTTATTTATCTTTATATTCGAAAACCATTATAACCATTAGAATTCACCTGACTGAGATTTACAAGACGAACATAGCTTGCTTCATACCAACAATCTCTGTGGGATCGACCCTTACTCACGTAAGGTTTATTACTTGGACGACCCAATGCACTTGCTGGTTAGTTGTGCGAAGTTGTGAAAAAGAGTGATATTACAATTGTGCGTACCAAGTTGTTGGCGCCATTGAGATCATAATTTCGTACACCAAGTTTTTGGCGCCGTTGCCGGGGATTGTTTGAGTTTGGACAACTGATGGTTCATCCTGTTGCTCAGATTAGGTAATTTTCTTTTCAAAAAGTTTTCAAAAATCTTTCAAAAAATTTTTATTTTATTTTCGTTTTTTTTTCAAAAAGAAATTTTCGAAAAACCTAAAAAAATCCAAAAAAAACTTAAAAAAATCAAAAAACTATTTTGTGTTTCTTGTTTAAGTCTAATGTTTCTTTTTGAAAACCTAAAAAAATCCAAAAAAACTTAAAAAAATCAAAAAATTATTTTGTGTTTCTTGTTTAAGTCTAATGTAAATTTTTGAGTTTGGTGTCAATTGCATGTTTTTAAAATTTGTGCATTTTTCGAATAACTCATGCATGGTGTTCTTCATGATCTTCAAGTTGTTCTTGATAAGTCTTCTTGTTTGATCTTTAAGTTTTCTTGTTGTTTTTCATATGCATTTTTGCATTTATAGTGTCTAAGCATTGAAAATTTCTAAGTTTGGTGTCTTGCATGTTTTTCTTTTCTTGAAAATTTTCAAAAATAAGTCTTGATGTTCATCATAATCCTCAAAGTGTTCTCGGTGTTCATCTTGACATTCATAGTGTTCTTGCATGCATCATGTGTTTTGATTCATAATTTTTATGTTTTGAGTCATTTAGTTGTTTTTCTCTCTCTTCATTAAAAGTTCAAAAAATAAAAAATATCTTTTCCTTATTTTACTCATAATTTTCAAAATCTTTGGGTTGACTTAGTCAAAATTTTTTTAAAATAAGTTGTTTCTTGTTAGTCAAGTCAAGATTTCAATTTTAAAAATCTTATCTTTTCAAAATCTTTTTCAAAAATCAAATCTTTTTTATTTTTTATTATTTTGGAAAATTTTTAAAATTGATTTTCAAAATCTTTTTCTTAATATTATTTCATATTTTCGAAAACTTTACTAACAATTAATGTGATTGATTCAAAAATTTGAAGTTTGTTACTTTCTTGTTAAGAAAGGTTCAATCTTTAAATTCTAGAATCATATCTTTTAGTTTCTTGTTAGTCAAGTAATAAATTTTAATTTTAAAAATTAAATCTTTCTAAAATTCTTTTTCAAATCTTTTTCAAAATAATTTTTAAGCATATATTTTCAAACATATCTTTTTCAAATCATATCTTTTTCAAAATAAATTTCAAAATATTTTCTAACTTCTTATCTTTTCGAAATTGATTTTCAAATCTTTTTCAACTAACTAATTGGCTTTTTGTTTGTTTTACTATTTCTTATCTTTTTCAAAACCACCTAACCATTTTTCTCTTTCTAATTTTCGAAAATCACCTTCCTCTTTTTCAAAATTCTTTTTAATTAACAAATTGTTTCAAATTTTAATTTTAATTTTATTTCTTCTCTTAATTTTTGAAAATCACTAACTTTTTTTTTTTCAAAAATAATTTTCAAAATTCTCTCCCTCTCATCTCTTTCTATTTATTTATTCATTTACTAACACTTCTCTTCATCTTAAAATTCGAACCCTCTCTTATCTTCTGTGTTCGAATTTTTCTCTTCTTCATTCTTATTCTTCTTTTCTTCTACTCACATAAAAGAATCTCTATACTGTGACATAGAGGATTCCTCTTCTTTTCTATTCTTTTCTTTTTCATATGAGCAGGAGCAAGGACAAGGACATTCTTGTTGAAGCAGATCCTGAACCTAAAAGGACTCTGAAGAAGAAACTAAGAGAAGCTAAAGCACAACAATCCAGATAAAACCTTACAGAGAATCTCAAAAAAGAAGGAGACATGGCCGAACCCAACAATAATGCAAGGAGAATGCTTGGTGATTATACTACACCTACTTTCAATTTTTATGGAAGAAGCATCTCAATCCCTGCCACTAGAGCAAACAATTTTGAGCTGAAGCCTCAACTAGTTGCTCTAATGCAACAGAACTGCAAGTTTTATAGACTTCCATCAGAAGATTTCTATCAATTTTTAACTAAATTCTTGCAGATATGTGATACTGTTAAGATTAATGGAGTACATCCTAAAGTCTACAGGCTCATGCTTTTCCCTTTTGTTGTAAGAGACAGAGCTAGAACATGGTTGGACTCACAACCTAAAGATAGCCTGGACTCTTGGGATAAGCTGGTCACGGCCTTCTTGGCCAAGTTCTTTCCTCCTCAAAAGCTGAGCAAGCTTAGAGTGGATGTTCAGACCTTCAAGCAAAAAGATGGTGAATCCCTCTATGAAGCTTGGAAAAGATACAAGCAGTTGACCAAAAAGTGTCCTTCTGACATGCTTTCAGAGTGGACCATTTTGGATATATTCTATGATGGTCTATCTAAATTCTCTAAGATGTCACTGGACCATTCTGCAGGTGGATCCATTCACCTAAAGAAAATGCTTGCAGAAGCTCAAGAACTCATTGACATGGTTGCAAATAACCAATTCATGTACACCTCTGAGAGGAATCCTGTGAGTAATGGGACACTTCAGAAGAGGAGAGTTTTTGAAATTGATGCTCTGAATGCCATATTAGCTCAGAACAAAATGTTGACTCAGCAAGTCAACATGATTTCTCAGAGTCTGAATGGATTGCAAAATGCGTCCAATAGTACTAAAGAAGCATCTTCTGAAGAAGAAGCTTATGATCCTGAGAACCCTGCAATGGCAGAGGTGAATTACATGGGTGAAGCCTATGGAAACACCTATAATCTCTCATGGAGAAATCATCCAAATTTTTCATGGAAGGATCAACAAAAGCCCTAACAAGGCTTTAATAATGGTGGAAGAAACAGGTTTAGCAATAGCAAGCCTTTTCCATCATCTTCTCAGCAACAGACAGAGAATTCTGAGCAGAGTCCCTCTAGCTTAGCAAACATAGTCTCTGATCTATCTAAGGCCACTTTAAGTTTCATGAGTGAAACAAGGTCCTCTATTAGAAATTTGGAGGCACAAGTGGGCTAGCTGAGTAAAAAAATCACTGAAACTCCTCCTAGTACTCTCCCAAGCAATACAGAAGAGAATCCAAAAAGATAGTGCAAGGCTATTGATATTATCAAAGTGGTCGAATCCAAAGAGGAAGGGGAGGACGTGAATCCTAATGAGGAAGACCTCATGGGACGTCCCCTAGACAGAAAGGAGTTCCCTATTGAGGACCTAAAGGAACCTGAGGCTCATATAGAGACCATAGAGATTCTATTAAACTTCTTTCTGCCATTCATAAGCTCTGAGAACTATTCTTCCTCTGAAGAGGATGAAGATGTAACTGAAGAGTAATTTGCTCAATATCTAGGAGCTATCATGAAGCTGGATACCAAGTTGTTTGGTAATGAGACTTGGAAAGATGAACCTCCCTTGCTCATTAGTGAACTAAATACATGGGTTCAGCAAACTTTACCTCAAAAGAAACAAGATCCTGGTAAATTCTTAATACCTTGTACCATAGGCACCATGACCTTTGAGAAGGCTCTGTGTGACCTGGGGTCAGGTATAAATCTTATGTCACTCTCTGTAATGGAGAAACTGGGAATCTTTGAGGTACAAGCTACAAGAATCTCATTAGAGATGACAGACAAGTCAATAAAACAAGCTTATGGATTGATAGAGGACGTGTTAGTGAAGGTTAAAGGCCTTTACATCCCTGCTGATTTCATAATCCTAGACACTGGGGAGGATGAGGATGAATGTATCATCCTTGGAAGACCCTTCCTAGCCACAGCAGGAGCTATGATTGATGTTGACAGAGGAGAGCTAGTCCTTCAATTGAATGGGGACTACCTTGTGTTTAAAGTTCAAGGATCTTCCTCTGCAACCATGGAGAGGAAGCATGAAAAGCTTTTCTCAATACAAAGTCAAACAAAGCCCCTACAATCAAACTCTAAGTTTGGTGTTCGGAGGCCACAACCAAACTCTAAGTTTGGTGTTGAACCCCCACATTCAAACTCTAAGTTTGGTGTTAGGAGGCCCTCATCATGCTCTGAACATCTGTGAAGCTCCATAAGAGCTCACTGTCAAGCTATTGACATTAAAGAAGCGCTTATTGGGAGGCAACCCAATTTTTAATTATCTATATTCCTATTGTTCTTTTATGTTTTATTAGATTTATGATCATGTGGAGTCACAAAACAATTGCAAAAATTAAAAACAGAATAAAAAATAGCAGAAGAAAAGCACACCCTGGAGGAAGAGCTGTTTGGCATTTAAACGCCAGAAACAAGCACCAAGCTGGCGTTTAACGCCAGAAACAAGCATCAAGCTGGCGTTAAACGCCAGAAACAAGCTACAGTCTAGCGTTAAACACCAGGATTGCATACAAAGGGCGTTTTACATGCCTAAAAGGTGCAAGGATGAGAAATCCTTGACACCTCAAGATCTGTGGACCCCACAGGATCACCTCAGAATCTGTGGACCCCACATGATCCCCACCTACCCCACTTCTCTCTTCTTCACACAATCCAATAACACTATACCCTTCACCAATCACCTCAATCACTCTTCCTCAATCCCCCTTCCCCAATCACCTCAATCTCTCTTCTCTATTACCCCTTCACCAATCACATCCATCCACTCTTCCCTATAAACCCCACCTACCTTTCAATTCAAAATCTCTTTCCCACCCAAACCCCACCCTAAATGACCAAACCCAACCCCTCTCCCTCCACTATATAAACCCCTCCATCCTTCTTCATTTTCACACAATACTACCCTCTCTTCTCCCCCTTGGCAGAAACCCACACCTCTCTCCCTCTCCTCCATATCTTCTTCTTCTTTTTCTTCTTCTTCTTCTTCTTCTATTCTTTCTTCTTTTGCTCGAGGGCGAGCAACATTCTAAGTTTGGTGTGGTAAAAGCATAGCTTTTTTGTTTTTCCATAACCACTGATGGCACCTAAGGCCAGAGAAACCTCAAGAAAGAGGAAAAGGAAGGTAATTGCTTCCACCTCTGAGTCATGGAAAATAGAGAGATTCATCTCAAAAGCCCATCAAGACCACTTCTATGAAGTTGTGGCCAAGAAAAAGGTGATCCCTGAGGTCCCTTTTAAGCTAAAAAAAGGCGAATATCCGGAGATCCGACAAGAGATTAGAAGAAGAGGATGGGAAGTTCTCTCCAATCCCATTTAACAAGTTGGAATCTTAACAGTTCAAGAGTTCTATGCAAACACATGGATCACTAGGAACCATGATCAAAGCATGAACCCAAACCCAAAGAATTGGCTTACAATGGTTTGGGAGAAATGCTTAGATTTCAGTCTGGAAAATGTAAGGTTGGCGTTCAACTTGCCTATGATGCAAGAAGATGCACGCCCCTACATTAGAAGGGTCAACTTTGATCAAAGGTTGGACCAAGTCCTCATGGACACATGTGTGGAAGGAACTCAATGGAAAAGATACTCAAAAGGCAAGCCAGTTCAATTGAGAAGACTGGACCTTAAGCCTGTGGCTAGAGGATGGTTGGAGTTCATCCAACGCTCCATCATCCCCACTAGCAACCGATCCGAAGTAACTGTGGATCGGGCCATCATGATCCATAGCATTATGATTGGAGAGGAAGTAGAAGTTCATGAATTCATCTCTCTAGAACTCTACAAAGTAGCCGAAAAGCCCTCCACCTTGGCAAGGCTAGTTTTTTCTCATCTCATTTGCCATCTATGCAACTTAGTTGGAGTTGTCATAGAAGGAGACATCCTCATTGAAGAGGATAAGCCCATCACTAAGAATAGGATGGAGCAAACAAGAGAGCCCATTCATGGATCTCAAGAGATGCATGAGGAAGCTCATCATCAAGAAATCCCTGAGATGCCTCAAGGGATGTATTTTCCTCCAAACAACTATTGGGAACAACTCAACACTTCTCTAGAAGGATTGAGTAATGACATGAACCAATTAAGGATGGAACACCAAGAACACTCCATCATTCTCAATGAGATTAGAGAAGATCAAAGAGCTATGAGGGAGGAGCAATAAAGGCAAGGAAGAGACATAGAGGAGCTCAAAGACACCATTGGTCCTTCAAGAAGAAGGCGCCACCCTTACTAAGGTGGACTCATTCCTTAACTTCCTTTTTCTTATCTCTTTGTTTTTCGGTTTTTGAGGTTAATGTTTGTCTATATTTGGTCTTTATTACATGATCATTAGTGTTTAGTAACTATGTCTTAAGGCTATGAATAATTCCATGAATCCTTCACCGTTCTTAAATGAAAAATGTTTTTAATACAAAAGAACAAGAAGTACATGAGTTTCATATTCATCCTTGAAATTAGTTTAATTATATTGATGTGGTGACAATACTTTTTGTTTTCTGAATGAATGCTTGAACATTGCATATTTTTATCTTGTTGTTTATGAATGTTAAAATTGTTGGCTCTTGAAAGAATGATGAACAAAAAAAATGTTATTGATACTCTGAAAAATCATGAAATTGATTCTTGAAGCAAGAAAAAGCAGTGAAAAAGAAAAAGCTTGCAAAAAAAATTTATGGCAAAAAAAAATTTTAAGAAAGAAAAAGAAAAAGCAAGCAGAAAAAGCCAATAGTCCTTAAAACAAAAAGGCAAAGGTAAAAAAGATCCAAGACTTTGAGCATCAATGGATAGGAGAGCCCAAGGAAATAAATCCAGGTCTAAGCGGATAAATCAAGTTGTCCCTAACCATGTGCTTGTGTCATGAAGGTCCAAGTGAAAAGCTTGAGACTGAGTGGTTAAAGTCGTGATCCAAAGAAAAAAGAGTGTGCTTAAGAGCTCTGGACACCTCTAACTGGAGGCTTTAGCAAAGCTGAGTCACAATCTAAAAAGGTTCACCCAGTCATGTGTCTGTGGCATTTATATATCCGGTGGTAATACTGGAAAACAAAATGCTTAGGGCCACGGCCAAGACTCATAAAAGTAAATGTGTTCAAGAATCAACATACTTAACTAGGAGAATCAATAACACTATCTGAATTATGAGTTACAAGAGATGCCAATCATTCTAAACTTCAAAGGATAAAGTGAGATGCCAAAACTGTTCAGAAGCAAAAAGCTACTAGTCCCGCTCATCTAATTAGAACTAAGCTTCATTGATATTTTGGGATTTATAGTATATTCTCTTCTTTTTATCCTATTTGATTTTCAGTTGCTTGGGGACAAGCAACAATTTAAGTTTGGTGTTGTGATAGGCGAATAATTTATACGCTTTTTGGCATTATTTTTAGGTAGTTTTTAGTAGGATCTAGCTACTTTTAGGGATGTTTTTATTAGTTTTTATGCAAAATTCACATTTCTGGACTTTACTGTGAGTTTTTGTATTTTTCTGTGATTTCAGGTATTTTCTGGCTGAAATTGAGGGACCTGAGCAAAAATCTGATAAGAGGCTGAAAAAGGACTACAGATGCTGTTGGATTCTGACCTCCCTGCACTCTAAATGGATTTTCTAGAGCTAGAGAACTCCAAAAAGCGCGCTCTCAACTGTGTTGAAAAGTAGACATCCAGGGCTTTTCAGCAATATATAATAGTCTATACTTTATTCGAGTTTAGATGATGCAAACTGGCGTTCAACGCCAGTTCCATGCTGTATTCTGGAGTAAAACGCCAGAAACACGTCACAAACCAGAGTTAAACGCCAAAAACACGTTACAACTTGGCGTTTAACTCCAAAAGAAGTCTCTACACGTGAAAGCTCAAGGCTTAGCCCAAGCACACACCAAAGTGGGCCCCGGAAGTGGATTTCTGCACTTAAACTTATTTCTGTAAACCCTAGTAACTAGTTTAGTATAAATAGAACTTTTTACTATTGTGTTTTCATCTTGGAATTAGTCTTTTTCCCTATTTTTCGAATTCACATGCTATTTGGGGAGGCTAGCCATTCGGCCATGCCCAGACCACTATCACTTTTGTATTTTCAACGGTGGAGTTTCTACACACCATAGATTAAGGTGTGGAGCTCTGCTGTTCCTCGAGTATTAATGCAAAGTACTATTGTTCTTCTATTCAATTCATGCTTATTCTTATTCTAAGATATTCATTCTCACTTCAACCTGATGAATGTGATGATCCGTGACACTCATCACTATTCTCACTTATGAACGCGTTCCTGACATACACTTTCGTTTTACCTGCAAAAGCTAGAGTGTGTATCTCTTGGATTCCTTAATCAGAATCTTTGTGGTATAAGCTAGAATCCATTGGCAGCATTCTTGAGATTCGGAAAGTCTAAACCTTGTCTGTGGTATTCCGAGTAGGATCTGGGATGGGATGACTGTGACGAGCTTCAAACTCGCGAGTGTTGGGCGTAGTGACAGACGCCAAAGGATCACAGGATTCTATTCCAACATGATCGTGAACCGACAGATGATTAACCGTGCGGTGACAGCGCATTTGGAACATTTTCACTTAGAGGATGGGAAGTAGCCATTGACAACGGTGACGCCCTACATACAGCTTGCCATGGAAAGGAGTAAGAATGATTGGATGAAAGCAGTAGGAAAGCAGAGATTCAGAAGGAACACAGTATCTTCATGCGCTTATCTGGAATTCCCACCAATGAATTACATAAGTATCTCTATCTCTATTTTATGCTTTATTTATCTTTATATTCGAAAACCATTATAACTATTAGAATCAGCCTGACTGAGATTTACAAGATGACCATAGCTTGCTTCATACCGACAATATCCGTGGGATCGACCGTTACTCACGTAAGGTTTATTACTTGGACGACTCAGTGCACTTGCTGGTTAGTTGTGCGAAGTTGTGAAAAAGAGTGATATTACAATTGTGCGTACCAAGTTGTTGGCGCCATTGATATCACAATTTCGTGCACCAATGACCATAACTTGCTTCATACCGATAATCTCCGTGGGATCGACCCTTACTCACGTAAGGTTTATTACTTGGACGACTCAGTGCACTTGCTGATTATTTGTGCGAAGTTGTGAAAAAAAGTGATATTACAATTGTGCGTACCAAGTTGTTGGCGCCATTGAGATCACAATTTCATGCACCAAGTTTTTGGCGCCGTTGCCGGGGATTGCTTGAGTTTGGACAACTGACGGTTCATCTTGTTGCTCAGATTAGGTAATTTTCTTTTCAAAAATTTTTCCAAAATCTTTCAAAAATTTTTATTTTATTTTTGTTTTTTCCAAAATGAAATTTTTGAAAAACCTAAAAAAAGAAAAAAATCCAAAAAAACTTAAAAAAATCAAAAAATCAAAAAATTATTTTGTGTTTCTTGTTTGAGTCTAGTGTCAATTTTTAAGTTTGGTGTCAATTGCATGTTTTTAAAATTTGTGCATTTTTTGAAAAACTCATGCATGGTGTTCTTGAAAAACTCATGCATGTTTCTTGTTATTTTTCATATGCATTTTTGCATTTATAGTGTCTAAGCATTGAAAATTTCTAAGTTTGGTGTCTTGCATGTTTTTCTTTTCTTGAAAATTTTCAAAAATAAGTCTTGATGTTCATCATAATCCTTAAAGTGTTCTTGGTGTTTATCTTGACATTCATAGTGTTCTTGCATGCATCATGTGTTTTGATTCATAATTTTTATGTTTTGAGTCATTTAGTTGTTTTTCTCTCTCTTCATTAAAAATTCAAAAAATAAAAAATTATCTTTTCCTTATTTTACTCATAATTTTCGAAATCTTTGGGTTGACTTAGTCAATTTTTTTTTTAAAATAAGTTGTTTCTTGTTAGTCAAGTCAAGATTTTAATTTTAAAAATCTTATCTTTTCAGAATCTTTTTCAAAAATCAAATCTTTTTCATTTTTTTATTTTCAAAAATTTTTAAAATTGATTTTCAAAATGTTTTTCTTAATTTTATTTCATATTTTCGAAAACTTTACTAATAATTAATGTGATTGATTCAAAAATTTGAAGTTTGTTACTTTCTTGTTAAGAGAGGTTCAATCTTTAAATTCTAGAATCATATCTTTTAGTTTCTTGTTAGTCAAGTAATCAATTTTAATTTTAAAAATTAAATCTTTCTAAAATTCTTTTTCAAATCTTTTTCAAAATAATTTTTAATCATATCTTTTCAAACATATCTTTTTCAAATCATATCTTTTTCAAAATCAATTTCAAAATCTTTTCTAACTTCTTATCTTTTCAAAATTGATTTTCAAATATTTTTCAACTAACTAATTGACTTTTTGTTTGTTTCTTATCTTTTTCAAAATCACCTAACTAATTTTCTCTCTCTAATTTTCGAAAATCACCTTCCTCTTTTTCAAAATTTTTTTAATTAACTAATTGTTTCAAATTTTAATTTTAATTTTAATTTTATTTCTTCTCTTAATTTTCGAAAATCACTAACTATTTTTCAAAAACAATTTTCGAAAACTCTTCTCTCTCATCTCTTTCTATTTATTTATTCATTTACTAACACTTCTCTTCATATTAAAATTTGAACACTCTCTTCCTCTCTGTGTTCGAATTTTTCTCTTCTCCTTCTTCTATTCTTTTCTTCTTCTACTCACATAAAGGAATCTCTATACTATGACATAGAGGATTACTCTTCCTTTTCTGTCCTTTTCTTTTTCATATGAGCAGGAGCAAGGACAAGGACATTCTTGTTGAAGCAGATCCTGAACCTGAAAGGACTCTGAAGAAGAAACTAAGAGAAGCTAAAGCACAACAATCCAGAGAAAACCTTACAAAGAATCTCGAAAAAGAAGGAGACATGACCGAACCCAACAATAATACAAGGAGGATGTTTGGTGATTATACTACACCTACTTCCAATTTTTATGGAAGAAGCATCTCAATCCCTGACATTGGAGCAAACAAGTTTGAGCTGAAGCCTCAACTAGTTGCTCTAATGCAACAGAACTGCAAGTTTCATGGACTTCCATCAGAAGATCCCTATCAGTTTTTAACTGAGTTCTTGCAGATCTGTGATACTGTTAAGACTAATGGAGTAGATCCTGAAGTTTACAGGCTCATATTTTTCCCTTTTGCTGTAAGAGACAGAGCTAGAACATGGTTGGACTCACAACCTAAAGATAGCCTGGACTCTTGGGATAAGCTGGTCACGGCCTTCTTGGCCAAGTTCTTTCCTCCTTAAAAGCTGAGCAAGCTTGGAGTGGATGTTCAGACCTTCAAGCAAAAAGATGGTGAATCCCTCTATGAAGCTTGGGAAAGATACAAGTAGTTGACTAAAAAGTGTCATTTTGACATGCTTTCAGAGTGGACCACTTTGGATATATTCTATGATGGTCTATCTGAGTTTTCCAAGATGTCACTAGACCATTCTACAGATGGATCCATTCACCTAAAGAAAATTCCTGCAGAAGCTCAAGAACTCATTGACATGGTTGCAAATAACCAATTCATGTACACTTCTGAGAGGAATCCTATGAGTAATGGGACGCCTCAGAAGAGGGGAGTTCTTGAAATTGATGTTCTGAATTATAACTTGGCGTTTAACTCCAAAAGAAGTCTCTACACGTGAAAGCTCAAGGCTCAGCCTAAGCACACACCAAAGTGGGCCCCAGAAGTGGATTTCTGCACTTAAACTTATTTCTGTAAACCCTAGTAACTAGTTTAGTATAAATAGAACTTTTTACTATTGTGTTTTCATCTTAGAATTAGTCTTTTTCCCTATTTTTGAATTCACATGCTATTTGGGGAGGCTGGCCATTCGGCCATGCTCGGACCACTATCACTTATGTATTTTCAACGGTGGAGTTTTTACACACCATAAATTAAGGTGTGGAGCTCTGCTGTTTCTCGAGTATTAATGCAAAGTACTATTGTTCTTCTATTCAATTCATGCTTATTCTTATTCTAAGATATTCATTCTCACTTCAACCTGATGAATGTGATGATCCGTGACACTCATCACTATTCTCACTTATGAACACGTGCCTGACAAACACTTTCGTTTTACCTGCGAAAGCTAGAGTGTGTATCTTTTGGATTCTTTAATTAGAATCTTCGTGGTATAAGCTAGAATCCATTGGCAGCATTCTTGAGATTCGAAAAGTCTAAACCTTGTCTGTGGTATTCCGAGTAGGATCTGGGATGGGATGACTGTGACGAGCTTCAAACTCGCGAGTGTTGGACGTAGTGACAGACGCAAAAGGATCACGGGATTCTATTCCAACATGATCGAGAACCGACAGATGATTAACCGTGCGGTGACAGCGCACTTGGAACATTTTCACTTAGAGGATGGAAAGTAGCCATTGACAACAGTGACGCCCTACATACAGCTTGCCATGGAAAGGAGAAAGAATGATTGGATGAAAGCAGTAGGAAAGCAGAGATTTAGAAGGAACACAGTATCTTCATGCGCTTATTTGGAATTCCCACCAATGAATTACATAAGTATCTCTATCTCTATTTTATGCTTTATTTATCTTTATATTCGAAAACCATTATAACTATTAGAATCCGCCTGATTGAGATTTACAAGATGACCATAGCTTGCTTCATACCGACAATCTCCGTGGGATCGACCGTTACTCACGTAAGGTTTATTACTTGGACGACTCAGTGCACTTGCTGGTTAGTTGTGCGAAGTTGTGAAAAAGAGTGATATTACAATTGTGCGTACCAAGTTGTTGGTGCCATTGAGATCACAATTTTGTGCACCACATCCTACCACACAGAACTTTACGCTTAACTCGTAAAACAAAGATGACCTCGAAAATAAAATATATACATAATATATAGTTGAAGGAATTAAATAATCGAGGATCTTCGAAGGAAAGCTTAAGCAAAATCGTGAAAAGAAAATCGCAACGCTCGCGTAACAGAAACTTGCATACGAAGAAAAGTAAAGACGCATATATATAATAAGAGTGGAGTGTCAAAAGATACAAAATATCAAGCTCCAGGCTCGACCTGCGAAGCCAAGGCCGGCCGGAGAAAATCACATACATAATATACATAAGTATATCCAAAATGCCCCAACATACATAAAGTAAGCACCTAGTTCTCTAAAAAGCCTTTAAGAGGATTAAACTTAAGTTATATATATACATAACTGACAACCCAAAATATAACATCCCAACATTACCTTCCATAAGAATCTCCAGACGCTCAGCAAGGTGCCGCACGACCTGCATCTAAAAAATGACAACATATGTATGGAATGAGAATCAGAGGTTCTCAACATGGTAATGGTGCCCACATAAATAATATATAAGGTCCCGGAAAGTCAAAATCAATCCTAGAACTCCGACACTCAATTTAAAAACTTAGAGTTATACTTTAAACCAAAAATCAGGTGAACTATCTATGGTACTTAGGTTCTAGTCCAATTTTAACTCATCACCTCAACCTCTCTTTCCTCCAACCCTCCAAAACTCCAGTAAAACTACCATCGTCACTCCTCTGCTAGACAAAGAGTATCTCAGTTGCACAGACATACAATACATACAAAGAAAACACAGATAGAAATACAGTTACAACAAACATAACATATAATAGTTAAGCATAGATTATCAAAAAGGTGGTTAAATAACCAACCTACAGCAAGCATAAAGACATGGAAACAGTTATCAGAAAAATTCCTGAATCATTTTTACCCTCCAAAAAGGATGACCCAGCTAAGGCTAGACATCCAAGGCTTTAAACAAGAGGATAATGAATCCCTTTATGATGCCTGGGAGAGGTATAGAGGTATGCTAAGAAAATGTCCCTCTGAAATGTTCTCAGAGTGGGTACAGTTAGACATTTTCTACTATGGGCTTACAGAAAAAGCTCAGATGTCTTTAGACCACTCAGCTGGTGGATCTATACACATGAGAAAGACAATTGAAGAAGCTCAAGAGCTTATAGACACTGTTGCTAGAAACCAATACTTGTATTCTAGCAATGAGTACGTTCCAAAGGAGGAGATCATGGCATTAGTCACTGATCCTAATCCTCAGGAACAGATGAATGAGCTCAATCAACAATTGCTCCTGATGACAGAACAGTTAGCAGAATTTAAAGAAATGCTCCATGATACTAAGGTTGCTAACAAGAGCATAGAACTGCAGTTGAATCAAGCAAAACAGCAAATATCTAAACAAATAACAAGAATGTCAAGCAGTTCAACTGAGGAGTGGGAAAACACTGAAAGCCACTGCTCAAAAGAGCAAGAAGTCAATTAAGGAACAGTTGACAGAGGATGACCAAGCCACTGTTCAAAATCCCTCTGAGGACAGTAAGAGCCCAGAGAGGAATATTATTGGCGTTCAAACGCCAGAAAGGGAAGGAAAGTTGGCGTTAAACGCCCATTCCTTGCCCAAAACTGGCGTTCAAACGCCAGAACAGGGAGGAAAGCTGGCGTTAAACGCCCATTCCCTGCCCAGTTCTGGCGTTCAAACGCCAGAAAAGGGGGAGAAGTTGGCGTTTAACGCCCAAACTTCATCCACTCCTGGCGTTCAAACGCCCAAGGAGAATCAGGCACCTGAGGGTCCTGATGATTACCCCCCTAACAAGGCTTCTTCAACCACTTCTGTAAGGAATAAACCTGCAGCATCTAAGGTTGAAGAATATCAAGCCAAGATGCTTATCCTCAGAAACTCCGCAAAGCGGAACAGGATAAGCAATTTGCCCGCTTTGCAGACTATTTAAGGACTCTTGAAATAAAGATTCCTTTTGCAGAGGCACTTGAGCAAATACCTTCTTATGCTAAGTTCATGAAAGAGATCTTAAGTCATAAGAAGGATTGGAGAGAAACTGAAAAAGTATTTCTCACTGAAGAATGCAGTGCAGTCATTCTAAAAAGCTTACCAGAAAAGCTTCAAGATCCTGGAAGCTTTCTGATACCATGCACATTGGAAGGCACTTACACCAGGGTGGCCTTATGTGATCTTGGAGCAAGTATTAATTTAATACCTGCATCCACTATCAGAAAGCTTGGGTTGATTGGAGAAGTCAAACCAACCAGGATATGCCTCCAACTTGCTGATGGCTCCATTAAACACCCATCAGGCATAATAGAGGACATGATTGTCAGGTTGGGCCGTTTGCCTTTCCAACTGACTTTGTGGTGCTGGAAATGGAGGAGCATAAAAATGCAACTCTCATTCTAGGAAGACCTTTCCTAGCAACTGGACGAACTCTCATTGATGTACAAAAGGGGGAAGTAACCTTGAGAGTCAATGAGGATGAGTTCAAGTTGAATGCTGTAAAAGCTATGCAGCATCCAGACACACCAGAGGACTGCATGGGCGCTGACATTATTGACTCTCTGGTAGAAGAGATCAATATGGCTGAAAGCCTAGAATCAGAACTTGAGAACATCCTCAAGGATGCTCAAACTGATCAGGAAGCGCCAGAGGAGGCAATGGAATTTTCGAAAATTCCTCAGGAGGAGGATAAGCCTCCTAAGCCTGAACTCAAACCACTACCATCATCCCTGAAATATGCATTTCTGGGAGAGGGTGACACTTTTCCAGTAATTATAAGCTCTGCTTTAAATCCACAGGAAGAGGAAGCACTGATTAAAGTGCTAAGGACACACAAGACAGCTCTTGGGTGGTCCATAAGTGATCTCAAGGGTATTAGCCCAGCTAGATGCATGCACAAGATCCTGTTGGAGGATAATGCCAAACCAGTGGTCCAACCACAGAGGAGGCTAAATCCTGCCATGAAGGAGGTGGTGCAGAAAGAAGTCACTAAATTACTAGAGGCTGGGATCATTTATCCTATTTCTGATAGCCCCTGGGTGAGCCCTGTCCAAGTTGTTCCCAAAAAGGGAGGCATGACAGTGGTTCATAATGAAAAAAATGAACTGGTTCCTACAAGGACAGTCACAGGGTGGCGCATGTGTATTGACTACAGAAGACTCAATACAGCCACCAGAAAGGATCATTTTCCTTTACCATTCATAGACCAAATGCTAGAAAGACTAGCTGGCCATGATTATTACTGCTTTTTGGATGGCTACTCAGGCTATAACCAAATTGCAGTAGATCCTCAAGACCAAGAGAAAACAGCATTCACATGCCCTTCTGGCGTGTTTGCCTATAGGAGAATGCCTTTTGGTCTGTGCAATGCACCTGCAACCTTTCAGAGGTGCATGCTCTCTATCTTCTCAGATATGGTAGAGAAATTTCTGGAAGTCTTCATGGATGACTTTTCAGTATATGGAGACTCATTTAGCTCCTGTCTTAACCACCTATCACTTGTCCTGAAAAGATGCCAAGAGACTAACCTGGTTTTAAACTGGGAGAAATGTCACTTTATGGTGACTGAAGGAATTGTCCTTGGGCACAAAATTTCAAGCAGGGGAATAGAGGTGGATAAGGCAAAGGTAGAGGTAATTGAAAAATTACCACCACCTGCCAATGTTAAGGCAATCAGAAGCTTTCTAGGGCATGCAGGATTCTACAGAAGGTTTATCAAGGATTTCTCGAAAATTGCTAAACCTCTGAGTAACTGCTAGCTGCTGACACGCCATTTGTGTTTGACACACAGTGTTTGCAGGCATTTGAGACCCTGAAAGCTAAACTGGTCACAGCACCAGTCATCTCTGCACCAGACTGGGCATTACCATTTGAATTAATGTGTGATGCCAGTGATCATGCCATTGGTGCAGTGTTGGGACAGAGGCATAACAAACTTCTGCATGTCATTTATTATGCTAGCCGTGTTCTAAATGATGCACAGAAGAATTACACAACCACAGAAAAAGAGTTACTTGCAGTGGTCTATGCCATTGACAAGTTTAGATCCTACTTAGTGGGATCAAAGGTGATTGTGTACACTGACCATGCTGCTCTTAAATACTTACTCACAAAGCAGGATTCAAAACCCAGGCTTATCAGATGGGTGTTGCTTCTGCAAGAGTTTGATATAGAAATAAGAGACAGAAGAGGGACAGAGAACCAAGTAGCTGATCATCTGTCCAGAATAGAGCCAGTAGCTGGGGCGTCCCTCCCTTCTACTGAGATCTCTGAGACTTTCCCAGATGAGCAACTCTTTGCCATTCAGGAAGCTCCATGGTTTGCAGATATTGCAAACTATAAAGCTGTGAGGTTCATACCCAAAGAGTACAGTCATGTGCAGAGAAAGAAACTAATTTCAGATGCCAAGTACTACCTTTGGGATGAACCATATCTCTTTAAGAGATGTGCTGACGGAGTGATCCGCAGGTGTATACCCAGAGAAGAAGCACGAAGGATCCTATGGCACTGCCATGGATCACAGTATGGAGGACACTTTGGAAGTGAGCGAACAACCACTAAAGTTCTCCAGTGCGGCTTCTACTGGCCTACTCTCTATAAAGATTCCCGAGAGTTTGTGCGTAACTGTGACAGTTGCCAAAGAGCTGGTAACATGCCTCACGGATACGCCATGCCTCAACAAGGGATATTAGAGATAGAATTGTTTGATGTATGGGGAATTGACTTCATGGGGCCATTCCCACCATCATACTCAAACACTTACATTCTGGTGGCAGTGGACTATGTATCCAAGTGGGTAGAAGCAATTGCTACACCCAACAATGACACCAAGACTGTGCTGAAATTCCTCCAGAAAAACATTTTCAGCAGGTTTGGCGTCCCCAGAGTGCTAATCAGTGATGGGGGCACTCATTTCTGCAATAAGCAGCTATACTCTGCTATGGTTAGATATGGAATCAGCCATAAAGTGGCAACTCCGTATCATCCACAGACAAATGGGCAAGCTGAAGTCTCTAACAGAGAGCTAAAAAGAATCCTGGAACGGACTGTAATGTCCCGAAGAAAGGATTGGGCAAAGAGCTTGGATGATGCTCTGTGGGCATACAGAACAGCATTCAAGACTCCTATAGGGACCTCCCCATACCAATTGGTGTATGGGAAGGCCTGTCATTGCCTGTGGAACTGGAACATAAAGCCTACTGGGCAACCAGATTCCTAAACATGGATGCACAGTTAGCTGGTGAGAAAAGATTGCTCCAGCTAAATGAGCTAGAAGAGTTCAGACTCAATGCCTTTGAAAATGCTAAGATCTATAAGGAAAAGGCAAAGAAGTGGCATGACAAGAGATTGTCAACCAGAGTCTTTGAGCCAGGACAAAAAGTTCTCCTCTTCAACTCTAGGCTCAGACTGTTTCCAGGAAAACTCAAATCCCGTTGGAGGGGTCCATATGTGATTACAAAAGTGTCACCATATGGGTATGTTGAGCTTCAGGATATTGATTCTGACAGTAAGTTCATTGTTAATGGACAGAGGATCAAACACTATCTTGAAGGAAATTTTGAGCAGGAATGCTCAGAACTGAGACTTGAGTGATTCTCAGTGAAAGTCCAGCTAAAGACAGTAAAGAAGCGCTTGCTGGGAGGCAACCCAGTCATTAGGAAGTTGTATGATTAGTTCTTACAGAGGCAAGTATCAAAAATGAAGGAATTCACAGAGTTACAGAAGGATTCAGCTCAAAAAGCAGAGAACATGAGCTTACTGGCGAAAAAAATGCCAGTAAGGGGCATTTTGGGCGTTAAACGCCAGAATGGGCACCATTCTGGGCGTTTAACGCCAGTAATGGTACCATTCTGGGCGTTAAACGCCAGAATGGGCACCATTCTGGGCGTTTAACGCCAGGTGTGCAGCATCACTGGGCGTTCAGAAAAACGCCCAGTGAGGAAGGTTTTCTGGCATTTAACGCCAGCCAGGGTACCTGGCTGGGCGTTAAACGCCCAAAAGGGGCAACAAATGGGCGTTAAACGCCAGAATGGGTGCCATTCTGGGCGTTTAACGCCAGCTTGGTGGGGGGACCACATTGTTAAACCTGTTTCTTCCACCACTGTTATTGAAACCTTGTTGAGGTCTCTCGTGATTCTTCCATGAAAGATTTGGGTGATTTCTCCATGAAGAATTATAGGTGTTACCATAGGGTTCTCCTAGGTAATTTACCTCTTCCATGGAAGGGTTCTCAGGATCATAAGCTTCTTCCTCAGATGAAGCTTCCTTAGTACTGTTTGGTGCATTTTGCATTCCAGACAGACTTTGAGAAATCAAATTGACTTGTTGAGTCAATATCTTATTCTGAGCCAATATGGCATTCAGAGCATCAATCTCAAGAACTCCTTTCTTCTGACTAGTCCCATTGTTCACAGGATTTCTTTCAGAAGTGTACATGAATTGGTTATTTGCAACCATTTCAATCAGCTCTTGAGCTTCTGCAGGCGTCTTCTTCAGATGAAGAGATCCTCCTGCAGAGCTATCCAAGGACATCTTAGATAGTTCAGAGAGACCATCATAGAAAATACCTATGATGCTCCATTCAGAAAGCATGTCAGAAGGACATTTTCTGATTAATTGTTTGTATCTTTCCCAAGCTTCATAGAGGGATTCTCCATCCTTTGTCTAAAGGTTTGGACTTCCACTCTAAGCTTACTCCATCTTTGTGGTGGAAAGAATTTTGCCAAGAAGGCATTGACTAGCTTTTCCCATGAGTCCAGGCTTTCTTTAGGTTGAGAGTCCAACCATATTCTAGCTCTGTCTCTTACAGCAAAAGGGAATAGCATCAGTCTATAGACTTCAGGGTCAACCCCATTAGTCTTGACTGTGTCACAGATTTGCAAGAATTCAGCTAAAAACTGATGAGGATCTTCCATTGGAAGTCCATGGAACTTGCAATTCTGTTGCATTAGAGAAACTAATTGAGGCTTAAGCTCAAAGTTGTTTGCTCCAATGGCAGGGATAGAGATGCTTCTCCCATAAAAATCAGGAGTAGGTGCAGTAAAGTCACCCAGCACCTTCCTTGCATTGTTTGCATTGTTGTTGTTTTCTGCTGCCATGTTTTCTTCCTTGAAGAATTCGGTCAGGTCCTCTAAAGAGAGTTGTGCTTTGGCTTCTCTTAGCTTTCTCTTCAAAGTCCTTTCGGGTTCAGGATCAGCTTCAACAAGAATGCCTTTGTCCTTGCTCCTGCTCATATGAAAGAGAAGGGAACAAGAAAATGTGGAATCCTCTATGTCACAGTATAGAGATTCCTTTAAGTGTCAGAGGAAAAGAGAAATAGAAAGAAGAAGGAGAAGATAAATTCGAACTTTAGTTAGATAAGGTTCGAATTGTGCATTGAGAAGGAGTGGCACTCCATAAATAGAAGGATGTGGGAAGGAGGGAAGAGAATTTTCGAAAATTAAGTGAAAAATTTTGAAGTTATTTTGAAAAACATTAATTAATTTTCGAAAATAAAAGTGGAAAAGAAACCAAGTGATTTTGAAAAAGATTTTGAAATTAGAAATTAAAAAGATTTGATTGAAAACTGTTTTGAAAAAGATGTGGTTAAAAAGATTTAAAAAAAAATGTGATTGAGAAGACATGATTTGAAAACTATTTGAAAAGATATGATTTTAAAATGAATGACTTGCTTAACAAGAAAAGATATGATTTGAAACATTCAAACCTTTCTCAACAGAAAGGTAACAATCTTGTGATGTTCAATCAAATCATTAATTGTTAGTAAGTATCTTTTAAAAAGGAAAGAAATTGATTTTGAAAACATTTGATTGAAAAGATTTGATTTGAAAAAGATTTGATTTTGAAAAATTTGAAAAAAATTGATTTGAAAACAAAATCTTCCCCCTAGCACCATCCTGGCGTTAAACGCCCAGAATGGTATACATTCTGGCGTTTAACGCCCAAAATGCTACCTCTTTGGGCGTTAAACGCCCAACCAGGTACCCTGGCTGGCGTTTAAACGCCAGTCTGCTTCTTCACTGGGCATTTTTGAATGCTCAGCTTTTTCTGTATAATTCCTCTGCAGCATGTTTTGAATCTTCAATTCTTTGTATCATTGACTTGAAAGGACACAAATTAAAAATATTTTTGGATTTTTTTGATAATCAAAATGCAAAAGGAATCAATTAACAATGCATGCAAGACACCAAACTTAGCAGTTTGTGTACTACTGACACTAACAACATGAAAATGCATATGAGACACACAAAATATTTCAAGTCAATAGAATTCAAAGATCAAACAAAGAAATATATGCATGGATTCGAAAAATATAACAAAAACATGCATTTGACACTAAACTTAAGATGAGACTCTAGACTCAAACAAGAAATATTTTTGGGATTTTATGGTTTTGCAAATTTTTTTGTATTTTTCGAAAATTAAGTGAAAAAAAGTATCAAAATTCTTAATGAGAATTCCAGGAATCAGTGCAATGCTAGTCTAAGGCTCCGGTCCAGGAATTAGACATGGCTTCACAGCCAGCCAAGCTTTCAAAGAAAGCTTCGGTCCAAAACACTAGACATGACCAAGGTCAGCCAAGCCTTAGCAAATCACTGCTCCAACAGCAAGATTGATACGAAATCAACAAGCTCTTGTGGTGATAAGTTGAAACCTCGGTCCAATCAGATTAGACATGGCTTCTCAGCCAGCCAGATTTCAACAAATCATCATGAAACTCTAGAATTCACCTTCAAGAATTTCGAAAAAAAAATACCTAATCTAAGCAACAAGATGAACCGTCAGTTGTCCAGCCTAAACAATCCCGGGCAATAACACCAAAAATTTGATGTTGTTGCCGGATCTTGGCTCTGATGTTACCAAAAGCTTGCTCAAAACATGAACAATCCCCGGCAACGGCGCCAAAAACTTGGTCGGCGAAATTGTGAACTATACTTTTTCACAACTCTCATAATCCCTG
Source organism: Arachis stenosperma (assembly GCF_014773155.1). Classification (NCBI taxonomy): domain Eukaryota; kingdom Viridiplantae; phylum Streptophyta; class Magnoliopsida; order Fabales; family Fabaceae; genus Arachis; species Arachis stenosperma. The sequence goes on along the minus strand of NC_080381.1, from coordinate 30,698,663 downwards.
GTAATGGCTCCAAAAACTTGGTGCGCTTAATACCATGGCATTACACAACTTCGCACAACTAACCAGCAAGTGCACTGGGTCGTCCAAGTAATAAAACCTTACGTGAGTAAGGGTCGATCCCACGGAGATTGTTAGTAATGAAGCAAGCTATGGTCATCTTGTAAATCTTAGTCAGGCAAACTCAGATATGTATGGTGATGAACGAAAATAACATAGAAGATAAAGATAGTGATACTTATGTATCATTGGTGTATGAGCTTCAGACAAGTGTATGAAGATGCCTTCCCTTCCGTCTCTCTGCGTTCCTACAGCCTTCATCCAATCCTTTCTTACTCCTTTCCATGGCAAGCTCGTATAGGGTCTCACTGTTGTCAGCAGCTACCTCCCATCCTCTCAGTGAAAGCGATTGCATATGTCCTGTCACGGCATAGCGGAATTCATCTGTCGGTTCTCAATCAGGCGCGGAATAGAATCCAGTGATTCTTTTGCGTTATCACTAACGCCCCCGCCCTCAGGGTTTGAAGCACGTCACAGTCATTCAGTCATTGAATCCTACTCAGAACACCACAGACAAGGTTAGACCTTCCGGATTCTCTTGAATGCTGCCATCAGGTCCTGCCTATACCACGAAGACTCCGAAGAATCCAAGAGATATTCACTAAGCCTCGAATGCTTGTAGAACAAGAATGGTTGTCAGTCACCTTGTTCATAGGTGAGAGTGGTGATGGGCGTCAATCATCACCATCATCATGTTGAAGAAACAAGTGATATCTTGGTAAAAGAACAAGCGGAATTGAATGGAAGAACAATAGTAATTGCATTAATACTCGAGGTACAGCAGAGCTCCACACCCTTAATCTATGGTGTGTAGAAACTCCACCGTTGAAAATACATAAGAACAGGGTCTAGGCATGGCCGAATGGCCAGCCTCCCAGAGGTCTAAGATAGCATAAAACAAAGATAGCTACCAAAGTCTCGATTGCTACCAAAGTCTCGATAAAAGCTACCAAAGTCTCGATACAAATACAATAGTAAAAGGTCCTACTTATAGATAACTAGTAGCCTAGGTGTACAAAGATGAGTAAATGACATAAAAATCCACTTCCGGGCCCACTTGGTGTGTGCTTGGGCTGAGCAATCAAGGAAATTCGTGTAGAGACCTTTTCTGGAGTTAAACGCCAGCTCCCATGCCAGTTTCGGCGTTTAACTCCAACTTTTATTCCTGTTCCAGCGTTTAACGCTGGAATTCCTGAGGCCGGATTGCTTCGCGGGTTTGGGCCATCAAATCTTGGACAAAGTATGGACTATTATATTGCTGGAAAGCCCTGGATGTCTACTTTCCAACGCCGTTGAGAGCGCGCCAATTGGGCTTCTGTAGCTCCAGAAAATCCACTTCGAGTGCAGGAGGTCAGAATCCAACAGCATCTGCAGTCCTTTTTGGTCTCTGAATCAGATTTTGCTCAGGTCCCTCAATTTCAGCCAGAAAATACCTGAAATCACAGAAAAACACACAAACTCATAGTAAAGTCCAGAAAAGTGAATTTTAAATAAAAACTAATAAAAATGTACTAAAATCTAACTAAAAGATATCAAAAACATACTAAAAACAATGCCAAAAAGTATACAAATTATCCGCTCATCACAACACCAAACTTAAATTGTTGCTTGTCCTCAAGCAACTGAAAATCAAATAAGATCAAAAGAAGAGAATATGCAATGAATTCCAAAAACATCTGTGAAGATCAGTATTAATTAGATGAGCGGGGCTTTTAACCTTCTGTCTCTGAACAGTTTTGGCATCTCAATCTATCCCTTGAAATTCAGAATGGTTGGCTTCTTTAGGAACTCAGAGTCCAGATAGTGTTAATGATTCTCCTAGTAAAGTATGATGATTCTTGAACATAGCTATTTATTGAGTCTTGGCTGTGGCCCAAAGCACTCTGTCTTCCAGTATTACCACCGGATACATACATGCCACAGACACATAATTGGGTGAACCTTTTCAGATTGTGACTCAGCTTTGCTAAAGTCCCCAATTAGAGGTGTCCAGGGTTCTTAAGCACACTCTTATTTGCCTTGGATCACAACTTTATTCTTTTCTTTTTCTTTCTTTTCTTTCTTTTTTTTCGATTTTTTTTTTTTCGGTTTTTTTTCTTTTTTTTTTTTTTTTTTTTTTTTTGAATAGCTTTTTCTTGCTTCAAGAATCATTTTATTGATTTTTCAGATCCTCAGTAACATGTCTCCTTTTTCATCATTCTTTCAAGAGCCAACATTCATGAACCACAAATTCAAGATACATATGCACTGTTTACACATACATTCAGAGAACAAAAATATTGCCACCACATCAAAATAATTAAACTATTATAAAATTCAAAATTCATGCAATTCTTCCTTTTCAATTAAGCACATTTTTATTCAAGAAAGGTGATGGATTCATAGGACATTCATAACTTTAAGGCATAGACACTAAGACACTAATGATCATAAGACACAAGCATGGATAACATAAAGCACTAAAAATTTCGAAAAACAAGGGAATAAAGAACAAGGAAATCAAGGAATGGGTCCACCTTAGTGATGGCGGCTCTTCCTTGCTTTTGAAGGTCCTATGGAGTGCTTGAGCTCCTCAATGTCTCTTCCTTGTCTTTGTTGCTCCTCCCTCATGATTCTTTGATCTTCTCTAATTTCATGGAGGAGAATGGAGTGTTCTTGATGCTCCACCCTTAGTTGTCCCATGTTGGAACTTAATTCTCCTAGGGAGGTGTTTAGTTGCTCCCAATAGTTTTGTGGAGGAAAGTTCATCCCTTGAGGAATCTCAGGGATTTCTTGATGAGAGGGGTCTCTTGTGTATTCCATCCTTTTCTTGGTGATGGGCTTGTCCTCATCAATGGGGATATCTCCTTCTATGTCAACTCCAACTGAATAACAGAGGTGACAAATGAGGTGAGGAAAGGCTAACCTTGCCACAGTGGAGGTCTTGTCCGCCACCTTATAGAGTTCTTGGGCTATAACCTCATGAACTTCTATTTCTTCTCCAATCATGATGCTATGGATCATGATGGCCCGGTCTATGGTAACTTCGGACCGGTTGCTAGTGGGAATGATTGAGCGTTGTATGAACTCTAACCATCCTCTAGCCACGGGTTTGAGGTCATGCCTTCTCAATTGGACCGGCTTTCCTCTTGAGTCTTGCCTCCATTGTGCGCCCTCTTCACATATGACTGTGAGGACTTGGTCCAACCTTTGATCAAAGTTGACCCTTCTAGTGTAAGGATGCTCATCTCCTAGCATCATAGTCAAGTTGAATGCCAACCTTACACTTTCCGGACTAAAATCCAAGTATTTCCCCCGAACCATAGTAAGATAATTCTTTGGATTCGGGTTCACACTTTGGTCATGGTTCTTGGTGATCCATGCATTGGCATAGAACTCTTGAACCATCAAGATTCCGACTTGTTGAATGGGGTTGGTAAGTACTTCCCAACCTCTTCTTCGGATCTCATGGCGGATCTCCGGATATTCACCCTTTTTGAGTGAAAAGGGGACCTCGGGGATCACCTTCTTCAAGGCCACAACTTCATAGAAGTGGTCTTGATGCACCCTTGAGAGGAATCTATCCATCTCCCATGACTCGGAGGTGGAAGCTTTTGCCTTCCCTTTCCTCTTTTTAGAGGTTTCTCCGGCCTTGGATGCCATAAATGATTATGAAAAAGCAACGCTTTTACCACACCAAACTTAAAATATTTGCTCGTCCTCGAGCAAAAGAAGAAAGAAGAGAGTAGAAGAAGAAGAAATGAGGAGGAGGTAGATGGTGGTGTATTCGGCCAAGGAGGGGGAGAAGTGGTGTTTAGGTAGTGGGAAAATGAAGGGGTAAAGAGGGGTTTATATAGGAAAGAGGGGGATGAGGGTTCGGCCATTTGAGGGTGGGTTTGGGAGGGAAAGTGGTTTGAATTTGAAGGGTGAGGTTGGTGGGGTTTTATGAAGGATGGATGTGAGTGGTGAAGAGAAAGATGGGATTTGATAGGTGAGGGGTTTTTGGGGAAGAGGTGTTGAGGTGATTGGTGAATGGGGGAAGAAGAGAGAGAGTGATGGTGGGGTCCTGTGGGGTCCACAGATCCTGTAGTGTCAAGGAAAAGTCATCCCTGCACCATATGTTGCTCAAAACCACGTTTTGAGGCATTTCTGGCGTTAAACGCCGGGCTGGTGCCCATTCCTGGCGTTTAACGCCAGGTTGTTGCCCTTTACTGGCGTTTAACGCCAGTCTGGTGCCCTTTTCTGGCGTTAAACGCCCAGAAAGGTGCCAGACTGGGCGTTAAACGCCCAACTGCTAGGCTGACTGGCGTTTGAACGCCAGCAGCATCTTCCTCCAGGGTGTGCTGTTTTTCTTCCTGTTTTTCATTTTGTTTTTGCTTTTTTCATTGTTTTTGTGACTTCTTATGATCATCAACCTACAAAAAAAAGATAAAATAACAAAAGAAAATAATTAATTATAAAACATTGGGTTGCCTCCCAACAAGCGCTTCTTTAGTGTCATTAGCTTGACAGAGGACTCCCATGGAGCCTCAGAAACACTCAGAACCGTGTTGAAACCTCCCAACACCAAACTTAGAGTTTGAATGTGGGGTTTCAACACCAAACTTAGAGTTTGGTTGTGGCCTCCCAACACCAAACTTAGAGTTTGACTGTGGGGGCTCTGTTTGGCTCTGTTTTGAGAGAAGCTCTTCATGCTTCCTCTCCATGATGATAGAGGGATATCCTTGGGCCTTAAACACCATGGATTCTTCATTCACTTGAATGATCAACTCTCCTCTATCGACATCAATCACAGCCTTTGCTGTGGCTAGGAATGGTCTGCCAAGGATGATGGATTCATCCATGCACTTCCCAGTCTCTAGGACTATGAAATCAGTAGGAATGTAATGGTCTTCAATCTTCACCAAAACATTCTCTATAAGTCCATGAGCTTGTTTTCTTGAATTGTCTGCCATCTCTAATGAGATTCTTGCAGCTTGCACCTCAAGGATCCCTAATTTCTCCATTACAGAGAGGGGCATGAGGTTTACACTTGACCCTAAGTCACACAAGGCCTTCTTGAAGGTCATGGTGCCTATGGTACAAGGTATAGAAAACTTCCCAGGATCCTGCCTCTTTTGAGGTAGTTTCTGCCTAGACAGGTCATCCAGTTCTTTGGTGAGCAAGGGAGGTTCATCTTCCCAAGTCTCATTTCCAAATAACTTGTCATTTAACTTCATGATTGCTCCAAGGTATTTAGCAACTTGCTCTTCAGTGTCATACTCATCCTCTTCAGAGGAAGAATACTCATCAGAGCTCATGAAAGGCAGTAGCAAGTCCAAGGGAATCTCTATGGTCTCAGTCTGAGCGTCAGATTCCCAAGGTTCCTCATTGGGGAACTCATTAGAGGCCAGTGGACGTCCAGTGAGGCCTTCCTCAGTGGCGTTCACTGCCTCTTCTTCCTCCCAGAATTCGGCCATGTTTATGGCTTTGCACTCTCCTTTTGGATTTTCTTCAGTGTTACTTGGGAGAGTGCTTGGAGGAAGTTCAGTAACTTTCTTGCTCAGCTGACCCACTTGTCCTTCCAGATTTCTGATGGAGGACCTTGTTTCATTCATGAAACTTTGAGTGGTCTTTATTAGATCAGAGACCATGGTTGCTAAGTCAGAATTATTCTGCTTAGAGCTCTCTGTCTGTTGCTGAGAAGATGATGGAAAAGGCTTGCCATTGTTAAACCTGTTTCTTCCACCACTGTTATTGAAACCTTGTTGAGGTCTCTCGTGATTCTTCCATGAAAGATTTGGGTGATTTCTCCATGAAGAATTATAGGTGTTACCATAGGGTTCTCCTAGGTAATTTACCTCTTCCATGGAAGGGTTCTCAGGATCATAAGCTTCTTCCTCAGATGAAGCTTCCTTAGTACTGTTTGGTGCATTTTGCATTCCAGACAGACTTTGAGAAATCAAATTGACTTGTTGAGTCAATATCTTATTCTGAGCCAATATGGCATTCAGAGCATCAATCTCAAGAACTCCTTTCTTCTGACTAGTCCCATTGTTCACAGGATTTCTTTCAGAAGTGTACATGAATTGGTTATTTGCAACCATTTCAATCAGCTCTTGAGCTTCTGCAGGCGTCTTCTTCAGATGAAGAGATCCTCCTGCAGAGCTATCCAAGGACATCTTAGATAGTTCAGAGAGACCATCATAGAAAATACCTATGATGCTCCATTCAGAAAGCATGTCAGAAGGACATTTTCTGATTAATTGTTTGTATCTTTCCCAAGCTTCATAGAGGGATTCTCCATCCTTTTGTCTAAAGGTTTGGACTTCCACTCTAAGCTTACTCCATCTTTGTGGTGGAAAGAATTTTGCCAAGAAGGCATTGACTAGCTTTTCCCATGAGTCCAGGCTTTCTTTAGGTTGAGAGTCCAACCATATTCTAGCTCTGTCTCTTACAGCAAAAGGGAATAGCATCAGTCTATAGACTTCAGGGTCAACCCCATTAGTCTTGACTGTGTCACAGATTTGCAAGAATTCAGCTAAAAACTGATGAGGATCTTCCATTGGAAGTCCATGGAACTTGCAATTCTGTTGCATTAGAGAAACTAATTGAGGCTTAAGCTCAAAGTTGTTTGCTCCAATGGCAGGGATAGAGATGCTTCTCCCATAAAAATCAGGAGTAGGTGCAGTAAAGTCACCCAGCACCTTCCTTGCATTGTTTGCATTGTTGTTGTTTTCTGCTGCCATGTTTTCTTCCTTGAAGAATTCGGTCAGGTCCTCTAAAGAGAGTTGTGCTTTGGCTTCTCTTAGCTTTCTCTTCAAAGTCCTTTCGGGTTCAGGATCAGCTTCAACAAGAATGCCTTTGTCCTTGCTCCTGCTCATATGAAAGAGAAGGGAACAAGAAAATGTGGAATCCTCTATGTCACAGTATAGAGATTCCTTTAAGTGTCAGAGGAAAAGAGAAATAGAAAGAAGAAGGAGAAGATAAATTCGAACTTTAGTTAGATAAGGTTCGAATTGTGCATTGAGAAGGAGTGGCACTCCATAAATAGAAGGATGTGGGAAGGAGGGAAGAGAATTTTCGAAAATTAAGTGAAAAATTTTGAAGTTATTTTGAAAAACATTAATTAATTTTCGAAAATAAAAGTGGAAAAGAAACCAAGTGATTTTTGAAAAAGATTTTGAAATTAGAAATTAAAAAGATTTGATTGAAAACTGTTTTGAAAAAGATGTGGTTAAAAAGATTTAAAAAAAAATGTGATTGAGAAGACATGATTTGAAAACTATTTGAAAAGATATGATTTTAAAAATGAATGACTTGCTTAACAAGAAAAGATATGATTTGAAACATTCAAACCTTTCTCAACAGAAAAGGTAACAATCTTGTGATGTTCAATCAAATCATTAATTGTTAGTAAGTATCTTTTAAAAAGGAAAGAAATTGATTTGAAAACATTTGATTGAAAAGATTTGATTTGAAAAAGATTTGATTTTGAAAAATTTGAAAAAAATTGATTTGAAAACAAAATCTTCCCCCTAGCACCATCCTGGCGTTAAACGCCCAGAATGGTATACATTCTGGCGTTTAACGCCCAAAATGCTACCTCTTTGGGCGTTAAACGCCCAACCAGGTACCCTGGCTGGCGTTTAAACGCCAGTCTGCCTTCTTCACTGGGCATTTTTGAATGCTCAGCTTTTTCTGTATAATTCCTCTGCAGCATGTTTTGAATCTTCAATTCTTTGTATCATTGACTTGAAAGGACACAAATTAAAAATATTTTTGGATTTTTTTGATAATCAAAATGCAAAAGGAATCAATTAACAATGCATGCAAGACACCAAACTTAGCAGTTTGTGTACTACTGACACTAACAACATGAAAATGCATATGAGACACACAAAATATTTCAAGTCAATAGAATTCAAAGATCAAAACAAAGAAATATATGCATGGATTCGAAAAATATAACAAAACATGCATTTGACACTAAACTTAAGATGAGACTCTAGACTCAAACAAGAAATATTTTTGGGATTTTATGGTTTTGCAAATTTTTTTGTATTTTTCGAAAATTAAGTGAAAAAAAAGTATCAAAATTCTTAATGAGAATTCCAGGAATCAGTGCAATGCTAGTCTAAGGCTCCGGTCCAGGAATTAGACATGGCTTCACAGCCAGCCAAGCTTTCAAAGAAAGCTTCGGTCCAAAACACTAGACATGACCAAGGTCAGCCAAGCCTTAGCAAATCACTGCTCCAACAGCAAGATTGATACGAAATCAACAAGCTCTTGTGGTGATAAGTTGAAACCTCGGTCCAATCAGATTAGACATGGCTTCTCAGCCAGCCAGATTTCAACAAATCATCATGAAACTCTAGAATTCACCTTCAAGAATTTCGAAAAAAAAATACCTAATCTAAGCAACAAGATGAACCGTCAGTTGTCCAGCCTAAACAATCCCGGGCAATAACACCAAAAATTTGATGTTGTTGCCGGATCTTGGCTCTGATGTTACCAAAAGCTTGCTCAAAACATGAACAATCCCCGGCAACGGCGCCAAAAACTTGGTCGGCGAAATTGTGAACTATACTTTTTCACAACTCTCATAATCCCTGGTAATGGCTCCAAAAACTTGGTGCGCTTAATACCATGGCATTACACAACTTCGCACAACTAACCAGCAAGTGCACTGGGTCGTCCAAGTAATAAAACCTTACGTGAGTAAGGGTCGATCCCACGGAGATTGTTAGTAATGAAGCAAGCTATGGTCATCTTGTAAATCTTAGTCAGGCAAACTCAGATATGTATGGTGATGAACGAAAATAACATAGAAGATAAAGATAGTGATACTTATGTATATCATTGGTGTATGAGCTTCAGACAAGTGTATGAAGATGCCTTCCCTTCCGTCTCTCTGCGTTCCTACAGCCTTCATCCAATCCTTTCTTACTCCTTTCCATGGCAAGCTCGTATAGGGTCTCACTGTTGTCAGCAGCTACCTCCCATCCTCTCAGTGAAAGCGATTGCATATGTCCTGTCACGGCATAGCGGAATTCATCTGTCGGTTCTCAATCAGGCGCGGAATAGAATCCAGTGATTCTTTTGCGTTATCACTAACGCCCCCGCCCTCAGGGTTTGAAGCACGTCACAGTCATTCAGTCATTGAATCCTACTCAGAACACCACAGACAAGGTTAGACCTTCCGGATTCTCTTGAATGCTGCCATCAGGTCCTGCCTATACCACGAAGACTCCGAAGAATCCAAGAGATATTCACTAAGCCTCGAATGCTTGTAGAACAAGAATGGTTGTCAGTCACCTTGTTCATAGGTGAGAGTGGTGATGGGCGTCAATCATCACCATCATCATGTTGAAGAACAAGTGATATCTTGGTAAAAGAACAAGCGGAATTGAATGGAAGAACAATAGTAATTGCATTAATACTCGAGGTACAGCAGAGCTCCACACCCTTAATCTATGGTGTGTAGAAACTCCACCGTTGAAAATACATAAGAACAGGGTCTAGGCATGGCCGAATGGCCAGCCTCCCAGAGGTCTAAGATAGCATAAAACAAAGATAGCTACCAAAGTCTCGATTGCTACCAAAGTCTCGATAAAAGCTACCAAAGTCTCGATACAAATACAATAGTAAAAGGTCCTACTTATAGATAACTAGTAGCCTAGGTGTACAAAGATGAGTAAATGACATAAAAATCCACTTCCGGGCCCACTTGGTGTGTGCTTGGGCTGAGCAATCAAGGAAATTCGTGTAGAGACCTTTTCTGGAGTTAAACGCCAGCTCCCATGCCAGTTTGGGCGTTTAACTCCAACTTTTATTCCTGTTCCGGCGTTTAACGCTGGAATTCCTGAGGCCGGATTGCTTCGCGGGTTTGGGCCATCAAATCTTGGACAAAGTATGGACTATTATATATTGCTGGAAAGCCCTGGATGTCTACTTTCCAACGCCGTTGAGAGCGCGCCAATTGGGCTTCTGTAGCTCCAGAAAATCCACTTCGAGTGCAGGGAGGTCAGAATCCAACAGCATCTGCAGTCCTTTCTGGTCTCTGAATCAGATTTTTGCTCAGGTCCCTCAATTTCAGCCAGAAAATACCTGAAATCACAGAAAAACACACAAACTCATAGTAAAGTCCAGAAAAGTGAATTTTAAATAAAAACTAATAAAAATGTACTAAAATCTAACTAAAAGATATCAAAAACATACTAAAAACAATGCCAAAAAGTATACAAATTATCCGCTCATCAGAGACCAATCCAAAGAATCTTTGGAATGAAGAGAAGTTCTTAACCAAAGAACATGAGGACCATTATCACAAATAATGGGACTGAGGACAGTGATCCCGGAAGTTAAATTTGATCTGAAAGAAGATGAATATCCGGAGATCCAAGAGCAAATTCGAAACAGAGGTTGGGAAGTTCTGACCAATCCTGAGACAAAGGTTGGAAGGAACATGGTTCAGGAATTCTACTCAAATCTGTGGCTCACAGATAAGCAAAGAATGACTGGAACCGCTTTTCCTACCCACAGAACCATGGTCAGAGGGAAAGTTATGTACTTCCATCTGGACAAAATAAGAGAAATCTTCAAGTTACCTCAACTACAAGATGATCCTGATTCCTTCAATAGGAGGATGGTGAGAGTAGATAAGGGGTTGGATCAAGTTCTAGAGGACATATGCCTCCCTGGAACTAAGTGGATAACCAATTCTAAGGGTGTCCCAAACCAACTCAAGAGGGGAGACCTCAAGCCAATTGCAAGAGGTTGGCTAGACTTTATTGGGCGTTCCATATTGCCCACTAGCAACCGTTCTGAGGTCACCATCAAGAGAGCAGTGATGATTCACTGTATTATGCTTGGAAAAGCAGTGGAGGTGCATCATGTGATTGCTTGTGAGATCTACACAATTGCAAATAAGAATTCCACTGAAGCCAAACTGGCCTACCCAAGCTTAATCTCCTTGCTCTGCAAAGAGGCTGGGGTAAAAATGGGAGTAGATGAGTTCATACCCATTGAACATCCAATCACCAAGAAGTCAATGGAAGGACAAGTGCAAGACAACTCTATCAAGAGGAGGACGCGTGAGTTCCTCCCTGAATTTCCTGAAATTGGCTACTGGGCCAGCCTAGAAGCATCCATCAACAAGCTGCAAGAGACTATGGAGCAACTGAAGGAAGAACAGCAGAATCAGAACTGCATGATCTGCAAATTGCTGAAGGAACAAGAGAAGCAGGGGCGTGATATCAAGGAACTGAAGCGCCAAAAGCTCTCCTCTCAAGCTGGGGGAGCATCCACTTCTCAAAATCAAGGTTGTTGAGTCCTAACTCTGTGAAAACCTCTATCATTAGGAGCCTCTGTTTTTTTTTTCGTTTTTATTATTATCCTTTTTCCTTTATTTTTAGTCTCATCTTACATCTATATTTGAGTCTTGTTCTTAATTAATAAAATTAATAAAGTTTATGCCTTAAAGCTATGAATGTCCTATGAATCCATCACCTCTCTTAAAAGAAAAATGCTTTAATCACAAAAGAACAAGAAGTACAGGATTCCGAAATTTATCTCTGAAACTAGTTGAATTAGTTTGATGTGGTGGCAATACTTTTTGTTTTCTGAATGAATGCTTGAACAGTGCATATGTCTTTTGAATTTGTTGTTTTAAGAATGTTAAAATTGTTGGCTCTTGAAAGAATGAGGAGAAAGAGAACTGTTATTGAGGATCTGAAAAATCATCAAATTGATTCTTGAAGCAAGAAAAGCAGTGAAAAAAAAAATATATTTCGAAAAAAAAAGAGAAAGAAGAAAAAAAAAAGAAGAAAAAGAAAAGAAAAAAAAAAGAAGGAAATAAAGTTGTGATCCAAGGCAACAAGAGTGTGCTTAAGAACCCTGGACACCTCTAATTGGGGACTTTAGCAAAGCTGAGTCACAATCTAAGAAGGTTCACCCAATTATGTGTCTGTGGCATGTATGTATCCGGTGGTAATACTGGAAGACAGAGTGCTTTGGGCCACAGCCAAGACTCATACATTAGCTATGTTCAAGAATCAATATACTTAACTAGGAGAATCAATAACACTATCTGAGTTCTGAGTTCTTATAGATGCCAATCATTCTGAACTTCAAAGGATAGAGTGAGATGCCAAAACTGTTCGGAGGCAAAAAGCAACTAGTTCCGCTCATCTAATTGGAGCTATGTTTCTTTGATATTTTGGAGTCTATAGTATATTCTCTTCTTTTTATCCTATTTTGATTCTCAGTTGCTTGGGGACAAGCAACAATTTAAGTTTGGTGTTGTGATGAGCGGATAATTTGTATGCTTTTTGGCATTGTTTTTAGTATGTTTTTAGTATCTTTTAGTTAGTTTTTAGTATATTTTTATTAGTTTTTAATTAAAATTCACTTTTCTGGACTTTACTATGAGTTTGTGTGTTTTTCTGTGATTTCAGGTATTTTCTGACTGAAATTGAGGGTCCTGAGCAAAAATCTGATCCAGAGACTGAAAAGGACTGCAGATGCTGTTGGATTCTGACCTCCCTGCACTCGAAGTGGATTTTCTGGAGCTACAGAAGCCCAATTGGCGCGCTATCAACGGCATTGGAAAGTAGACATCCTGGGCTTTCCAGCAATATATAATAGTCCATACTTTGTCCAAGATTTGATGGCCCAAACCCGCGTAGCAATCCGGCCTCAGAAATTCCAGCGTTAAACGCCGGAACTGGATTAAAAGTTGGAGTTAAACGCCCAAACTGGCATGAGAACTGGCGTTTAACTCCAGAAAATGTCTCTACACATAAAAGCTTCAATGCTTAGCCCAAGCACACACCAAGTGGGCCCGGAAGTGGATTTTTCTGTCATTTACTCATTTCTGTAAACCTTAGGATACTAGTTTACTACTTATAGGACCTTTTGACATTGTAATCAGAACCTTATGACCTCATAACATTTTTGTACACGTTCTTTCCACAGTATGAGCCTCTAAACCCCATGGTTGGGGGTGAGGAGCTCTGCTGTATCTTGATGGATTAATGCAATTACTACTGTTTCTTATTCAATCATGCTTGCTTCCATTCCAAGATAACACTTGTTCTTAATCCGGATGAATGTGATGATCCGTGACAATCATCATCATTCTCAACCATGAACATGTGCCTGACAACCACCTCTGTTCTATCTTAGATTGAGTAGTTATCTCTTGGATTCTTCTGAGTCTTCGTGGTATAGGCAGGACCTGATGGCAGCATTCAAGAGAATCCGGAAGGTCTAAACCTTGTCTGTGATATTCTGAGTAGGATTCAATGATTGAATGACTGTGACGTGCTTCAAACCTGTAACCTACTGGGCATTAGTGACAGACGCAAAAGAGTTATTCCGGTAGGGGAGGGAACCAAACCGGTGATTGGCGGCACTGTGACAGAGTGCTTTGCATTAGCTTTCACTGCGCGGATGGGAGGTAGCTGCTGACAACAGTGAGACCCTACACGAGCTTGCCATGGAAGGAGACATGCGTGTTTGATGAAGAGGACAGTAGGAAAGCAGAGATTCGGAAGATGGAGCATCTCCAAACCTCAACCCATTCTCCATTACTGCAGTACAAGTAACTATTACATGTTCTTTTGCTTCTTACAATCAATCCTGATAATTTCTGATATCCTGACTAAGATTTACAAGATAACCATAGCTTGCTTCAAGCCGACAATCTCCGTGGGATCGACCCTTGCTCACGCAAGGTATTACTTGGACGACCCAGTGCACTTGCTGGTTAGTTGTGCGGGATTGCAAAAGTGTTATTGCAATTTCGTGCACCATACACACTCAAACAAAACAAGCAAATGCATATGATGTATGCCTGTCTTATGGCTGATGATATCAGTCGGTTATATAGCCAACCTGACATGTCCTGGTAGCTAACCTTGGACAGAAACACCCCATCGTGGAGCAAGTGGGTCTGAGCCACAACCCCCTGGCTACTACCCGCTCAACCCAGAGCAAGTGGAGTAACCACTACTGCTGCTACTACCTAGGTGGGTGTTTACGACCCAACCCGGAGCAAGTGGAATAATCCACTACTGTTGTTACTATCCAAGCGTCACAATCACTAACTTGGAGCAAGCGGGATGAACCACAATCCTTGCTACTGTCCAGGTATCTCAATCACTGATTCATTCTCAACATCATTTCAATTCATCATTCATACATTCGTAACATTTTCGCACTTCTCCAAACAATACACATTAACTTAATTATTCACTTATCAATCTCCTTTCAACTTTCCATTTAACTTCTTCAACACGCCCACCCTTTTTCTAAAGCTTGAAAACTCGTTAACGGGTTTTAGACAGGGATTAAAAAAGGTTTAGAAATATATATAGAGGATCAACTTAACACTCAAAAATCTCATTTTTGGTTAAAATAGGAGGCTCGCGTATGCGAGACTGTGTCTGCGTACGCGAAATTGAAAAACAAGGGGATCGCGTACGTGATACTATGTCCGCGTACGCGAGGTTCCAAAACAGTGGGGAGTGGTCGCATTGTGTGTACTGCCTGCGTATGCAAGCATCCAAATTTTCAGGTTTGCGTACACAAGACCATGTCCGCGTACGTGAGATATCAAGGCAGTGAATGAATCTCGTGTCGCGTGTGCATGCTCGGGTATGCGACTCCTCTTTTTTCTCAAAAAGATGCAAAGTCATAAAAACCAGTTTTTTACACCTAACTTTCAATGTTCTTAACTTCCTCTATAAAATTCCAATTTTTCACAAACTTTAAATCGTTTTAAAACTCTTGAAATTATATTTAATTTGAAACAAACTTCATTCAAAATCAAAATCCAAGGCTAAAGTTATGATCCGCCGAAGTTGGTTAAAAATCATTTTTTTAACAAAACACCACAATTCTATTCTTTCTAAAATCTTAATTTCAACCATTGTTTTACTCCTCAAAACAACACCAAATACCCCCAAAGTAATCTCATATCCATTTCATCTCTTCCATAACATCCCTATGCTCAATGTTTCTCACTTCCAATCCAATAGTCAATAATCAACAACAACACAAACTCATCAATATATCATTATTATCATTCATAATCATTATTAATACTTATAAACCCAACACTTTCACATTATATACATACACCACATATACTCTACCAAATCAACTAATTTGTTCAACAATTTTCAATCAAATATAATCATTATTTAACCAATGTCATCATCATCACTTATTATCATCATCAATCTCCACCATCATCAATAATCATTCACCAACCCTCATCAACAACATTAATTACCACATTTTCATAACAAACTCAACAATTTCACAAATAGTACTAAACCTTAATAATTCCATCTAATTTAACTTAACCTACAGTCACTTAGCCTAAGTTTTCACGCAACATTATATATTATCAACGAGAAACCAAAACCATAACTTGGTCGATTCCTTCCTAATGCCAGAGCACTTCAAATATCACCACTTCACAATCGACCAAGGCTTCAAACGTACACCAAATAGAAAACACAACCTCCAAGGTCCAATGCCAAGCTTTCAACACCACCAATTTGGTTCAAAATCACATATATACAATCTAATACCAAACAATGTTACTCAAAATTAACTTAGGGTTCATAGTTATTAATGATTCACAAGAGTTATAAATTTCTCACCTTACCAACGAAAATTTGGGACAAGACCCGGCAAGTCTACAAGGATAATTTAATCCTAAACACCAAAATCACATAATCTCTCAAAATCAAAACCTCAAATTCGAAACTAGGGAGAGAGTGGCTGAGTGAAAAATTTAAAAATTCTTACCAAATTTTTTAGTGGACTTTGTAGAGTTTGATGCGGTAGTCGCGTGACCGCAAACGATGTGGCGATCGGAGCTTCAGATTAGAAGACATGGTGGAATGAAATTAAAGCTAGGGTTTGGGGTTTCTTTTCTTTCCTTAACCCCCCTCACCAGCGTGTTTCATATGATTATGAGGAAGGAGAAGCTAAATATATGTTGGGTCATGGGTCCGATTTGGGTCCAATCTAATCGGTTCGGCTCGTTGGTCCGGTTTTGGGCTAAAATCTTTAAAATTAGGGTCAAAATTCATATTTTACTTATTTCTACCTCATTAAACTATAAAATTTAACTTCTAATTTTTTTAAAATAATAATTAATTTATTGAGTAATTATTTACTAATTATTCAAAATTTACACATATAATATTAATTATGTATTTGCCGATTAAATAGAGATAAATTAAGTTTGATATTAATATAAATAACCTACCATAAAATTAAACATATTATTAAAAATAAATTAAAAAAAGAAACAGTTATATATTAT
Organism: Arachis stenosperma; assembly: GCF_014773155.1. Lineage (NCBI taxonomy): Eukaryota > Viridiplantae > Streptophyta > Magnoliopsida > Fabales > Fabaceae > Arachis > Arachis stenosperma. Next base: position 30,682,300 of record NC_080381.1, on the reverse strand, counting down.
AAAAAGTTATATGTAATAAATATTTACATATTATAAATACTTAGATAATATAAACAATAAATTAAACAAACTAAAAATTAGACAACCAAATGAAAATCATAAAACATGAATAAAAAATAAATAATCATGGATCCAACAGCAATTAATAAATAAGTATAATATAACCAAAAGAAAGTACCAAAACTATAGAAAAAACAAAAAAACATCACTACACACGAACAAAATGGCCCAATTTGAGATACCGGACCACCATTAATTATTCCCAATCCACAACTAGAAAATTTCGTATTACAGATAGATTTATAGAAAGATTTGGTCTTCATTACAGATGAATTTCTGGTTACCGACGGATTTTATCATTCTATAAAACCCTCGTCGAAAATTATTTACTGACATGTTTTTTCGTTGGTAATTTATTGACAAATTTTTTCCGTTACCGACAAAATTTTCATCGGTAATGGTTCCCCCTTTCGCTAAAAAATTGTCAGATTTTTCGACATATTTTCAGTCGGTAATTTACTGACAGATTTTTTCTCATTACCAACAGATTTTTTCTCGGTAATCATCACTTCTATTTCGCTTAAATTGTCTGATTTTCTGACAGATTTTTCGTCGATAACTAGCATCAGATTTTTTGACAGATTTTCGGTCAGTAATTGGAGCCATGGAAAAGCATTTCCAAACTCTGAATATAGACAAAAAAATCCGTCTATAAGATAAAACATAATTTTTTTAGATTTTTTCATTGCAAAATAAACCTTTTTCCTACAAAATAAATATAAATTTAATGAATACAAATTTTCATCTAACTTATATTCAAAAATTTATAATATTTCAAAAAATAAACAAGTTCATCGTATTATCAAACTAAAAGAAAAGTAAAGCAAGTCAATATAATTCAAAACATAAACAAAGTGTATTGATACATCAACTATATTCCTCAATGTATTATTCAACCAAACTAAAATTATCAACCATACTAAATAGTATGTGAAACTAGTAATTGTTAGACACTGATCACAACTCAAGATGGCATCCTTGGTCTTCAAGATTCAACAGTGGCTGAAGCAGCCAAAGATACATAGATTTGTGGGTATTGTTTCAGCTGTGATTGCACTCTTCTATTACAATAAAAACAATAATGAAACAAATTTATATTATTTCAATATATGAGAACCAAGTACATAATGGTGAGGAGTGATGAAATTCACATATTTTATGAACTTCCCGATCTAGAAGGTTACCTTTCCTAATATTGGAGCCATTTTCATTATTACTGAAGCCAAAGTAGAACATACATGTTGTGAAGAATCTGACGACAGCTCCTTGATACATAGATTTATTGTCAGTTTAGAATTTTTCTTATAGAAAAGAATTACTTCGTTGTAAGCATAGCTCCAAACCAACAAATAACTCTCAAATCAAATTTAAATTGTTTGGTTGTTATAAGTACAAACCCCAATAAAAATTAACCGAAGTATTTAAACCTCAGGTCGTCTCACAAGAAATTGCGATAAAGCGGTCAATTATTGGCTATGAAGGAACAAGGGGTTTGGTTTATAAAATGGGCAAGAAAATAAAGGGCAAGAAAAGTAAATCAAGCAACTAAATAGAACAAGTAATAAAGAGAGACATTCACGGCAAGAATTGAGAATATAGGCTTTCTATCCTAGTCATACAATGATTAGTTCGTCCTATTTAGTCAACTCAAACTAGGAAGAAGGTACAATATTAACTTCCATGAGAGAACGTCAAATAAGACTAGTTAATCATATCACAATAATAATCAAGAATTTAGCCTATTTCGTCATTTTCAACATAGGGAGAAGGTACAATGTTATCTCCTCATCGGAAGAAGGTCAAATAAGCCTAACTAATCTCAATCCAAAAGTCCTAATCAACTTACTAATTGAATTAGCAAAAGATTAGTGTCAATGAAAACAACATTAGCTAAAAACTCTAGATCACCAACATAAGTTGGGTATTCATGACTCAAGATTGCCCAATCCCTCTTTCCAAGCCAAGAATGCTCAAAGATCTACTCTAACATCCAACCAAGCATTTTGTCAAATAATTGGAAGGCATAAAAGGATATCATAGTAAATTGCAAGAAAAGATAAAATCTAACAACTACCAATTTCGAGAAAAATAAAATTCACAACTCAATTTAACAACAAATGGAACATCAAACCTAAAATTGCATTAAAGATATCCAAATCCAACATGAGCATTCATAAAAATAAAAGGAGGCATAAAAGGAAAATCAATAAGAGAACTAAGAAAAATTAAAGTATTATAACAGGAAACTGTAAAGAGAACAAGATGAGAACAAGAAACTATGCCTAGATCTAAGAGAATTTGACCTAATCCTAACCTAATTCTAGAGAGAAGAGGGAGCTTCTCTCTCTAGAAAACTAACTAAAGTCTCATAATGACTAACTAAGTGCTTCCCCCTTATCCAATCTTCAATTCTGCATGAAATAGTCTCTGAAATCACTTGGATTTGGGCCTGAGAAGCTCAGAAATTGCCCCAGCATTTTCACCTTAATGAGGTCACGTACGAGCATCGACGCGTATGCCTGGGTCACGTGTACACGTCGCTTGACATTTTTCCATTCATGCGTACGCGTCGCCATGCGACTTCATATCCACGCGTGTGCGTCTGTTGCACATACGGCGTCGGTGAGTGCACTCCAAATCTTTGATCTTCCATGAGTTCTCTACTTTGCATGCTTTTCTCTTCACTCCTTTGATCCATTCCTAGCCTTTTCAACCTGAATTCACTAACAAACACATCAAGGCATCTAGTGGAATCAAAGGTGAATTAAAACTAGCAAATTAAATGCCTAAAAAGCATGTTTTTATACTTAGGCACAAATTAAGGGAGAATTACAAAATCATGCTATTTCATTGAATAAATGTGAGAAAAGGTGATAAAATTCCCCAAATTAAGCACAAGATAAATCACAAAATTGGGATTTATCACTCCTGCAAAAGTTATTTCAAAGTATTTAAACCTGTAAATATTGGTTACCTTTCAACTTTATATTACATTTCAATTTCGATCCACTAAAATTCAAACTACAAAACAAACACGAAGAAGAAAAAAAATCAAAATTATGATCATATAAACAAAATGGTAATGCTAATTGACTCACTCACCTCTGATATAATGCAAATCAAATGGTCTAAGCCTAGTCAGAGGGTAGCTAAAGCTCGAAACAATAAAGGTTTCGCCACTGCCACCAGCTTAATCAGTTGAAGAGAACACACAAAATGAGAAGAAATCCAAAAAAAGTTTGTAAGAAATCAGACTGTGCATCCTTCTTTTATTTAATGCTTCTTCCTTTCAACCATCAATCAATATAAGGAAAAAAATAGCTTCTGCTGTACTAGTAGTGTTAATAGAGAGCCATGCATCTATTAAGTTTGTACTGCATTGCAACTTATTAAAACCAATAATTACAATTAATGAAAAACCATATCTATTATGTGATGCTTGCAAATCAAATTCTAATAAATACTAACTAAAATGTATGTAAATTAATCAATTTCAGCGTCATATAAACACACAAAACAAACAGTGTAGAGCAAGAAAATAAAGAAAGAGAAAACGCTTTTGCCCCTCTCTCTACTTATTCGCTAAATAATTTTTAAGTGTAATGCCAGTAACTGTGTAGGCACAAATTATGACTCTTAGAATTACACACTTTATGCAAGACTTTCCTATGGCAAGAGGGATTCAAAAATTCAAATAGCTACACAATTCACTGATAACATGAAATTCGAACACCAGTCTTAGAATATGAAAATAAGGGAAAATAATAAATAATGAATAAAAGATTCGGAGAAAATTATTACCTTACATATGGCTGATATGTAATGCCTCCAACAACATGATCCGCCTTATAACCATTACAGACTTATGGCTCCTACAAACCCAACATAAACAGATTGTAAACAGCATAAAGAGAGACATTCAAAGATAACATGGGGAGTTTTTTTTTTAAAATACCCTAGGGAGACTTATTTATAAGAACTTCTGTGCAAAGAGAGATCTCAAATACAATTAGATGTAGGATTCATGCTCTTCATGTCCTTGTTCATTATTTATAAGAACAGTCATTATTTCCAAAAATGGATTTTCAAGAGACGCCATAATTCTGGGCATCATTTTAGATATTACGGTGGTTTTTAAAAAATCAAGACAATTTTTATGATTAAAATGACGATTTTCTCCATGTTAAACTGCCATTTTAACTAGATAGTTTTTTAATAATTTAAAATGACAGTTAAAATCGTCATTTTTATCAAGTTAAAATAGTATTTTTTTAGGTTTAAAATGACAGTCAGAATTGTTGCTTTTATTAGGCAAAATGGCAATTCTTTGGCATGAATGACTATGTTGTTTGCACATCTTTCTTTAGTCATACAACTGTTTAGTTGAATACAAATTTTCATTGTTTTGACAACTTTTAATGCTGCTTTGCTAAGTTAGAAAAGACGCCGGCGAAGTAGATTGGTCCTTTCTGGGCCTTTCCATATAAGTACTAATTTTCCTTAGATGTTTGAATGCTGACTTTGAGTAATCGAACTTTACCAAGTTACTTTTACATTTTGTTTTCGGTCCGACTTATTTTGAAATCAGCTCACGAACTGCTTACATAACTTCTTACATTAATTTGTACCTCATCGCTTCATCTTGCCGATCATATAGGTCGAGCAATGATTTTCGCAATTTTTTAACTTAAATTAATGCGTTTCAAATGGAAACAGTAGTAGAAAAATACTTTATTAATAAAGAAAAAAGGGTGTACATAAATTTGTTTGCTACTAAGGATTTTTCTTATGATCCTTAGCCCTTGCTTTGATGCCTCCTTAAAATCCCATTCAGGAAAATCCTTTCCGAAAAAAAAAACCATGAAATTAGGAAAAAAAAAGTATACCAAGGAACAAGGCACGCTTCTCTAGCTGTAATACCTTTTTTAAGTTACATGCATGCCACGACCTAGGGAGCTCGTTTCTTCTTAAGTCGGACACTTTATAGTAGCCCTTCCCTAAGACCTCGGTAACTTTGTAAGGTCCCTTCCAATTTGTAGCCAGCTTTTCCTCACCCGACTTCTAAACTCTGGTGTCATTTTGGATCAGTATGAGGTCATTCGTGGTAAAGCTTCTTCTAATGACTTTCTGAGTGTACCTTAGAGCCATCCTTTGTTTCAATGCTTCTTTCTTTATCCGACCTTGTTCTTTGACTTCTGGAAGGTGGTTAAGTCCTTCCTTTTATGCTCAGATATTGATCACTTCATTATAGAATCTAACTCTTGGAGATTCCTCAGCAATCTCTACAGGAATCATGGCCTCTATGCCATAACTAAGTCAGAAAGGTGACTCCCCAGTTGTTGAGTGGAGAGTTGTCCGATATGACCACAAGACTTAATAAATATCTTTCACCCATGCTTCCTTTGCATCTTGTAATCGGCATTTCAACCCGGCCAATACCACTTTATTTGCAGCTCATGCTTGTCTGTTGGCTTGAGGGTGTTCTACCGATGTGAATTGGTGCTTAATCTTGAGGCTAGCCACCAAGTTCTGATGAACGAAAATTGTCGTGCCGATAAAAAATTTCACAAATGAAATCTCGTTGCAAGTATAGTTCTAAACCAATAAACAACTCCTCAATCAAAAATTTGTTTGTCACAAGTACAAACCCCAATAAAAATAAACCGAAGTATTTAAACATCGGGTCGTCTCTCAAGAAATTGCAGGAAAGTGTTCTTGTTATTGGCCATGAAGGTATGTTTTGGGGTTTTTGAAATATTGAACAAGAAATGTAAATGGCAAAAGGAAATAAACTAACAACTAAGGAAGCTCTTAGCAAGGTATGGGAACTAGAAGTCCTATCCTTATTATCCTTATCAATTGTGACGAGAATTGTCCATTGCTCCACTTAGTTAACCTCTAATTATGAAGGAAAATCAAGTGGATATCAATTTGAGACCACAAGTCCTAGTCAACTCATAGTGAAAGACTAGCTTTAGTGGCACTTAAATTGACTAGCAACTTCCAATTATCAATCAACAAGAGAGTTTGATAACTCAAGTGTCACTAATTACTCAACTCAAGTCAAGAGGAGAAAAATCTAAGCTATGACTAAAAGAAACATTTCATCAAACACATAGAAGGCAATAAAGGTAAACATCATAAATTGCAAGAATTAAAGGAAGCTATAACTACAAAGGCAAGAAATCAACAATAGAAAACTAAAGCAAAGATAAGAAGACATGGAAATCATAAATTGCATTAAAAGAAAATGTAAATCAACGAAAGAGTTCATAAACTAAAATTAACAAAATAAGGGAACTACAAGAGAAGTAAAAATGCTAGAACAAGTAAAGAAAAAAAGAAAATTAAACCAAAGGAAGAAATAGATCTAGATCTAAAAGGAAAATAAGACTAAAAACTAAAGGTTGAGTCGATGAATTGGGTTCCATTGTCTGTGGTGATGGAGTGTGGAACTCCAAACCGGGTGACAATATTTTTATAGAGAAATTTCTGACTTCTTTGAGCTGTATTGGTTGCCAAAGGTTCTGCCTCGATCCACTTAGTAAAATAATCAATACCTACTATGAGGTACTTTACTTGTCTGGGAGCTTGTGGAAATGGACCAAGAAGGTCAAGGTCCCATTTTGTAAATGGCCAAGGTGAGGTGACACTGATAAGTTCCTCCGGAGGTGCTACATAAAAGTTGGCATATTTTTGACAAGGTGGACACTTTTTCATGAAGTCAGCCGCATCCCTTTGCAAAGTCGGCCAAAAGAAGCCGGCTCAGATTACTTTCTTGGCTAGTGATCATGCTCCTAAGTGATTTTCACATATGCCATTATGAACTTCTTCCATGACCTCCTTAGTCTTAGAGGTTGGGACACACTTTATTAGAGGTGTGGATACTCCTCTTTTAAGAGAACGTTGTGGACCAATGTATAGTTTTGTGCTTCACTTATGAGCCTCCTTGCTTCCTTTTCATCTTTCGGGGTGATATCAAATTTAAGATATTTGATTATGGGAGTCATCCATCCTAGGCTTTGGTTGGATATCGTCATTGTGTTCGACTTGTCTTCTTCCTTCAATACTTATGGTGCGTGGAGAGTTCCTGGATCATGCTTCTATTGTTGCCCCCTGACTTGGTGCTGGCTAATTTAGAGAGGGCATCTGCTCAAGCATTAGATTTTCGAGCTATATGTCAGACTTCTCTTTTCAAGAACTGTGCTAATTGTTCCCGTGCTTCTTCCAGGTACTTCCTAATGTTGGGTCTTTAGCTTGATAAGTACCATAAACTTGGAAAGTTATCACTTGAGAGTCACTAAACACTATCAATCTTTCTGCCCCTATCTCTTTAGCCAGCTTCAAGCTAGAAAGCAAAGCTTCATATTCTGCTTGATTGTTAGAAGCAGGAAACTCGAACTTTAGTGATAGTTCAATCCGAGTTCCTTCTTCATTCTCCATGATAACTCCTACTCGACTTTCAGTTTTGTTGGATGATCCATTTACATACAAATTCCAAGTTGACGGATTTCCCCATACTTTAGTGTATTCTGCCACGAAGTCAACCAAATACTGTGATTTGATGGCTGTCCGAGTTTTATATCTTAGGTCAAACTCGAACAGTTCTATAGACTATTGTAGCCTCCTTCCTGCAATGTACGTCCTCTGTAGAATATGGTTCATAGGTTGATTAGTTCGAACCTTTATAATGTGAGCTTGAAAGTAAGGTCGAAGCCTTCTATAAGTGATGATAAGAGCGTATGCAAACTTTTCTATCTTTTGATAGTTTAGTTTTGCCCCCTACAGCACTTTGCTCACATAGTAAATGGGTTGTTGTCCGTGTTCATCTTCTTGGACCAAAGCTGAGGCTATAACACGACTTGCTACTGCTAGGTAGAAAATGAGCTCCTCCTTTAGGACAGTTCAAGTAAGTATTGGGGGTTAGCTTAAGAATGTTTAAAGTTCTAGAAGGCTTGTTCACATTCCTGAGTCCATTTAAATTGGTTCCCTTTCTTAAGTATTGAGAACAAGAGTAGAGACTTCAGAGCTGATATTGCTAGAAACCTATCCAATATTACTGTACATTTGTCCAGGTTGGCCTCAATGCCTCTTTGAGTGAAGACGAAGTCCAAGAACTTTCCAGCCTCTACTGCGAAAGTGCATTTGAAGGATTTAACATCATCCCATGCTTCCTTATTGTGGAAAACACCTCGGATAAATTTGTCAAAAGAGAAAAGTCATCTCGGGTCTTGACGAGCATATCGTCCACATATACCTCCATTAGTTTTCCAAGGTGAGATGAAAATACCTTATTCATCAGTCGTTGATATGTAGCTCCAGCATTTTTCAGTCTGAAAAACATTACTACATAATAATAGTTAGCCTTTGGAGTAATAAAAAAGTCTTTTCTTAGTCTGGTTTATACATCGGAATTTGATTGTATCCTAAGTATGCATCCATGAAGGTCAAATATCTATATTCTGAGGCTGAGTCAACCAGGGCATCAATACTAGGAAGAGTGCATGGATCCTTGGGACAAGCTTTGTTGAGGTCGGTGTAATCAACATACATCCTCTATTTTCTGTTCTGTTTTTTTACAAGGACTACATTAGCCAACCACAAAGAATACTTTTCCTCCCTTATAAACCCAGCTTCTAATAAGGCTTGCACCTGTTCTTCCACAACTTATGTTCTTTCAAGACGGAGCTTCTGTCGCTTTTCCTGAACAAGTCAAAAACCTAGATAAACGGCGAGCTTGTGTGACATGAGGTCGGGGTTTATACCAAGCATATCAGAGGCTTTCCAGGCAAAGAGATCAGAATTCCTTTATAAGAGATCAATGAGTTGTGCCTTTAGACCTTCCTCCAAGTTGGCCCCTATACTCGTTGTCTTTTCTGCCTGATCTTCGATTTGTAGCTTTTCTATCTTTCCTTCAAGTTGGGAACGTAGCTCTTCCCAAACTTAGACACTGCCAAGCTCAATAGTATTGACTTCTTAACCTCTTGTACTGACTTTTAAGTTGAGACTTTCATTGTAACACTTTCTTGCCAACTTCTAGTCTCCCTTTACAGTAGCGATTCCTTCTACAGTTAGGAACTTCATACACAGGTGGGATGTAGAGACAACTACAGCTAGTTGGTTTAAAGTGGTTCGAACTATTAAGGCATTGTAAGCGGATATGACGTCGTCCTGATCTTGTGCCTTTACCAAAGGTGGTATATAACGAGATGAAACCAAGAGGTCAGATCGGTATGTCCCCTAACCCAAAAAGGTTTTTGGATATGCCTTCAAATCCTTTTCTTCTATCCCGAGTTTGTCAAAAGTGGGCTTAAACAGTATGTCGAACGAACTTCCTCGATCCACCAAAATTCTATTGGCATTAACGAGGATCATTGTAATTACCACAGGGTCGTCATGGCCCTGTGTTACCCCTTGCGCATCTTCTTTGGTGAATGAGATGGTTGGTAAGTCGGGAGCTCGACTATCGTCCCCAACTTAATATACTTCTTTAAGATGCCTTTTACGTGAGGATTTAGTGATTTCCCCTCCTGCAAATCCTCCATTTATCATATGTATATGCTTCTTAGGAGTTTGTGGGGGTCGATCTCATTATTATCGTCATTTCTTTACCTTTTCTTTTGGTTGCTCGACCTTTCAGCCAGGTACCTTTTTAGCCGACCTTCCCTGACCAACTTTTCTATGACATTCTTTAAGTCATAAAAATTATTATTAGAATGCCCATATATCTTGTGGTACTCACAATATTTTGTCCGACTTCCAGCTTTCTTGTGCTTGATGGGGCGAGGAGGTGGAAGCTTTTCAGTGTGACATATCCCTCTGTAAACATCAACAAGAGATACTTAGAGTGAGGTGTAATTGTGATATCTTCGTAGTTTCTCCGAGTTATACTCTTCATTTTTCGTAGTCTCTTCTCCTTATCCCAAGCTTGGTAAGAAGGATTTGAGCTTGGGAAGGTTCTCTAAGTCAGAAATTCTCCTCTATATTGATGTACTTTTCTGCCCGCTCTTGTACTTCGTACACGGAAGTCAGATGTCGCTTAGATATTGATTGAGAGAACGGCCATTCTCTAAGACCATTAACCAAACCCATTATTACTGCTTCAGGAGGTAAATTTTGTATTTTCAAACAAGCTTTGTTGAATCTCTCTATATAATCTCGAAAGATCTCTCCGACCTCTTGTTTGACCGCAGCAGGCTTAGAGCATGCTTGACTTTATCTTTCTGTATTGAAAATTAGGTAAGGAACTTCCTTGCCAGGTCATCAAAGCAAGTTACCAACTTGGGTGGTAAGTTGTCAAACCATTTCATCACAACTTTGCTTAGTATTATCGGGAAGGCCTTGCAACGAGTTGCATCGGACGCATCAGCTAGGTATATCTGACTTTTAAAGTTGCTAAGATGATGTTTTGGGTCGGTCATCCCGTCATAGAGATCCATGTAAAGGGTTTTAAAGTTTTTGGGAACCTTAGCTCGCATGATTTCTTCAACGAACGGACTGATCTGTCTGATGGCTCTGATTTTGAAGGTCAGCCTCTAACTTTAAGAGCTTTTCCTCTAGCTTTCTCCGTCGGTGTACTTCTTTTCGTAATTCCATTTCTTCTTCTCGGTGTCTTTCAGCCTCCTGCTTGAGTTGTTCCAATCGACCACGATGTCCATGTACTAGTCCTAATATCTCCGTCGGATGAGGAGGTTTCTCTGCCTCCAGCGAGTGGACTTCTAAGTGAATTCATCGTGGATGGGGTTTCCTGATGTTCCTTCCCCATGAAGGGGCTTGTTTTTTCCCGTAGTGGGGGTAACGCAATGCAAGTATCGGTCATTGTTGTAAGGCTTTGGTTTCGATTTGGATGCTGTATGACCATCTTAAAATTGATTGTCCGCCATATGTAGGTGTAGACTTCCAGGTCCCCAGCAACGGCACCAATGTTTTAGGAGTTACCTGAAACGGTGTTTTGGGCCTGAACGTGAGGTCCAGATTCCTTCTGAGGCAGCATCTGACTTGTGCTGGTGCCGAGGCATGCCGTCTGAGTTTCTTATGAGGAGGTGCGGGTGGTACCTGCAAGAGACTCCGATGCTTAAATTAGCAAAGGCTATAGACAGGTTTTTAGTAGATTGGGTCTGAAATATACCTGAAAGTGTCAGTGAATTTATAGAAGGATGGGTAACCACTTTATAAAGTATTTTCACCTTTATTGGTAGATAACTGTTCCCTTTTTCTAAGAAAGTTGGTGATATCTCCCTTCTAAAAAAGTGAGAGATATCTTAGGGGTTAGTTAATTGTTTAAATAAGTAGGTCCGGCCTACCTTTGTTGTGCCAACCTCTATGAGGTTGAGTAAGAGTGGATGAGGCCACCTTTTCAGGTGGGCTTCGGTTCTTTTTGGACCTGATTTTATGTTTGTGGGTCAAGGTATGAACATTTAGAATGCATGTAATAATGCTTTAAATCAATTAATGGTAGAAATATATTTGATTATATTATTAGGAGAAACATAATATTCTAATTTATTACTAGTTAAACTAAATATAAATTATATTACAATCATACAAAATTATTTGTTATTAATTTAGAAAATTAAATTATTATATCATTAATTAATATTTTTTAATCTTAACAGTATTATAATTAAATACATAGAGTCACTTTAAGGGATAAATACGTTAATCTCATGATTAGTTTATTTTAGATAGTTATTTTGAGATTTTGTTTTCTAATGTATTGGGCGTAATTTTATTTTAATGCTCTTTATTTTCTCTCGTATGGATATTCTAAGAGCATACAACTACTAAAAAAAAGAATATTTTTAACAATATTAAATATTTCCAAAATTTATTTTATACAAAATTGTAAATAAAATAACTTTTTATTATGACTACAAGTAATGAAAGAAATAAAATAGAATAATCATTAAACAAAATATATATTAGTTAAATTATTATACTCTGGATAAAGTTCTATAACATATACAAGATATTGAAGGTATAATTAATATATTACTATTATTATTATTATTATGATTTTTTTTATACCATCATTTGGTATTTGTATAAATGACAAAAAAAATGTAAAATTATTTTATATAAATTAAATACATTCATGATAAATTTTCTTTAAAAACATATTCAAGACATAAATATAAGAAAATAAACATTTTCTGTTTTTAGTACGAGTACGTACACTAGTTTTTGTTTATTAGATGTTAATCATTAAAATTTCAAATTGTAAAACAAATTAGTCCTTAAACTTACAAAAAGAAACATTTTAGTCTCACTCTAAACTAACTAAAAAAAAGATTTGATATGTGTCACAATTTGAAGTTGAACTACCGGATATTAAATAACAATTTGAGAGTAAAACGACCACTCAAAAAAAATTTGGAGACCAGTTTAGAATTGTATTCTTTCCATTTTTTGTTGTAAATGTAGCAAAATTACCATGATACTCTGTGTAACCTATAAATAGGAGATACAGATTTTAAGATAAATAAAATAAAATAATATAATTCTCGTTATTAGGATTTTATAGAGAAGTTAGGAACAGATATTCTCTGTTGCATTTTAGAGTTCATGAATTAAAGAAGAATTTTCTCTATTTCTTGCCTTGGTTTTTCATATTATCTTCTGTTAAGAGATTCTCAAGGTGTAAGAAAGAAGAGATTTTGGCAACTAATTTCCATAACACTACTAATGAAGATTAGTGTAAATATGATAAATCAAGAAATATTGGGCATAATATTAGAGAATTTTATGAGATGTGTGTAGAAGATGTTATGAATTTCACCATTCATCCTCGGATCACATAAAAAAGTAGATAAAATGAAAATTAGCAACGAAATTTACTTATACTCTAGTCTCTAAAGTAGCGTTTGTTTTGAGGTACTGAGACAGAAATTACGAGACTGAAACTCAGTATCATGTTTGTTAGTTCAGACTGGTACTAAAATTTCTGTCTCTGTCCCTAAAATTTTAGTATTTCAGTACTTTCAAAAAGTTGGGACATAGGGGACTAAAATTTTTAAAAATAAAAACTGAAACTTTAATAACATTTTATACATAAAATACCTTCATTTCAATTAATTAATTTCAATTTTATCCTTTGTACGAATTAAATTAGAATTTCATTTTTGTTTCAATTTCTGTCTCCCACTTTACACCAAACAGAATATTGAGATTTATTTCAATCTCTGTCTCTTAATCTCTGTCTCTCAATCTCAGTCTTTCCGTTTCTGTCTCTCCACCAAACGCTACCTAATTGAACAAACTAGAAATTAGACCAAATTGAATGCTTCCAATACATATGTACTTCACTTACATTACTTATCACTCGCGTATAAAAATCACAGCAATTATCTTGCACACATGCTGAAGATTTCATTGAATTCAACCTTCAATTGTCCAACCCTAACATTTATGCTAAATAGTAAGTACACCCATATACTTCACAAATACATATTTTGTTGTTAATGCTGACAAGGACGTTCTAAAAGTGGCTACCAGACAAGCCAAAGTTGAAAGCAAAACAACTTGGAACATTGAAACCAAAATCATTATAATCATCTGAAAAATAGGCACAAGTGTAAAGTGTCTTTAAAGAAAATGTTCCATATGAACAACAGAACAGGTACCAGACAAGGGCGGCAAGACGTATGCCGTGGAAAATGGATATGCACATTCTGATCTCGTTCAATGTTCATTCATAAATTTTGTTACATTGATTGTTTTCAACTGTGGCTCTCTTCAATGCTTTCAACTTTCTATACCCTATATCTGTTCCAAATATCCTGATATAAAGAATAGATCACACAGTATTATTAGTGGAACTGTATACCTAAAAGGAAAAGCTTGTTCATCCTTCAAGGAAATTTAATAATACATTTAGCAAAATATCATACCAGTCCATGTAGGTAAAAGTTGACGAGTAGTTTCCGGACTTGGTATAAAGCAATCGGTGATGATAGTCATGGAAATCAGATCTAAAAGAGATCATGCAAATTTTAGCAATGGCTAGCATGATACTGAAACTAAACTAAACCATTGTTATATAGTGAAGGAGAAAGAACTTGATGCTTACCCCCCATATAATGGAAAGAAATTTGAAGGACTCCAAGGAAAATGGTAACCACAATGAGCTTCAACTGTCTCCAGGACTCTCAGAACCATCCATAACCATAGAGTTACCAAGTGTGGCCCTGTGACAGCAGGGCCAATAATGGTAGCAAATCCAAGGAAAAGTATTTCGGCAGGATGAGCATATTCCGAAGTAAGTCCAAACGGTGTAGCATACCTTTAGAATATGGAAAGATATATTTGAACATCACAAAAAACCTTACAAGAAATACTCTATGTGATCTGTTTTCTTTTATCTATGACTGCTGTTTTTGGAATTGGATTAATGTCTGTGAATAAGTTGTATCCATATATGTTGATTCAAGGATGTACTAAAACAGTAACGATGAATTCGTGATAAATAAAAACCAATGGAGGGAGTAGATTGAACAAACCAACTGCAAAACACAGATAATACTCACTCATGATGAACACTGTGCACATGCTTGTACAGCCATTTTGTGTGCAATACCCTGTGACCCCAGTAAAATACAAAATCCTCCAAAATGAAGTAAAAGATTATTTGTGTTAGAATTACATTCCTGCAAAATCAAATGAATATTTTCTTTGTAAGCTTAGCGAAGATATATATTAGAAATTTCTACATATATTGCTCCTATCATGGAGCTCCAATGTCATTAGTATTGAAAGTGCTCTGAAGAAAAAAAAGTACCAGGATGGCAATGGAAGACTACTTCGCATGCCCATATATTTGAACACAGGATATGAAAAAATCACGACTGGTAGATTGACACCAAAATGGTACAGTATTAAGCGAACGATACATTTCTCCTGAGCTGCAGGGCTATTATTTTTCCCCTGGATGAAAGCAAGCAATAATGAAGTTTTCAAATCTAACAGACCAAGCTTCCCAAGACAAAAATGGGAAAAGAGAAAGAGATCTTAGAAGCTGCATATTTAAGTTTCTCCTATTCAAATCAACAAGAAAAAATGATCATATTAAAGTAAACTCCCAATCTCATTCCTAACGAAATTGAAACATATGAAGAACAAAAACACTGGCCTTTAAATTGACAAATTCATCTCTTACTATTCATGAAAGAGTGAAAAAATTATTTCTTCTGGACAAAACATGAACACTTTCGGGAGGATTAACATAATATGTTCACTGTTTTAAACACATAGAACAATGCAGAACGATATATCTATTTGGCATTGAAATTTTGCTTATGTAGGAGATACAGATGAGGAAGAACAAACTTTCTAAGGAATGACCAACCAAAAAGGTTGAAATCATCATCAACTAGAACCATTTGATTTCCTTGCATACATGACATAAATAAATCACACAATTAATACATAAAATTGATTTTATAGCTGAATAACAATGACTCTATCATAGGGAATATATCAACCATTGCCAAAGCAAATTACATTGATCCTTGGAGCTTTGAGAAAGCATCCACAAAGCAATTAACAACTTAGGAGAGAAAACAAGCATATATAGATAAATCATAAAAGTTAAATATATAAAGTATATAGACAAACCTGAATCTTATAGTTGCTGAGCCATCCAGCTCTTTCGAACCAAACAAATGGAAGTCCAGATAAGAAGAAAACGCTCTCATGCAGAAAGAAACTCCCAAAACATGCCAATTGAAAGTCACTGAAATGCGTGATCAAAAACTGCAATCACACAGGGAAAAAATCAAAAAAGAAAGAAGGAAAAACAAAGTTCAAATATGTAAAAAAGAGTCAAACCTTGAAAAAGAAACAAACACCAATTCTAAATGGGCACATTGTAAAAATTATGAGGTGCGTTCAAAGTTGAGATCTTTATCAACGAACGAATGAATGAAGTGAAATGTAGGAAAAAGACAGAACCTGCCAACCGGATTCAACGAAGGAAGCCATGGATGGTACAACCCAGAAAGAGAATTTGCGAAGAGAGAGAGAGAGAGTGCACATACCAAGGTTTGTACTCTTCTTGGGGAGGGTCCTTCTCCTTCACACACATGCACACTTTCTGTATTAGAAAAAAAAAAAAAAAACATTTTTTTTATTTTTTTACACAAAAATTGTAAGCACTAGTCATTGATAAGTCCTTACTAGAGAAGGCCATATCGCCATCTCGGCCACATTATTATTTGTTTTTCTTTATCTTTTTTTTTTTAAACACAAAATTAACCATTCCATGTTGTATATGAATATTTTCATGTGGATCAGTGGATCCAAAGCATGCTAGTGTTCCGATAAATTCTCTCGCTCTCTTTTTTTTTTTCCTTCCTTTTCTGAACCGGACTCATCACTTATATTTAAAACGTGGTCCATCATAAAAAGAGATCCTTGAACTTGAGATATATAGATTAAGAAATTAAGATGCTCACTAACTTGATCAACCTCACATTAATAAAGTCACCAAAAAAAAAAAACCTCACATTAATAAAAACCCACATTTTACTAATGCACCCTGTTATACTATGTTTAATTGTTAATAGTTAATACTAATGAGCTAAGGAGAATGAAGGAATGAAGCTTATGCACTAAGTTGCACTCATGTTCCATCTTGGATTTTAGCCTTATCAACAATTTTGGCTTTCAAATGTAAATTTTTTATAATTCCATCTGAATTTTATCAACCAACAGTTTCTGAATAAAATTTTGCTTGCATATACATCGTTGAATACAAAATAGAAACTGTAATTCCGTGAAAATATAGCTTAAGAAACTGATAAGTGATCCAGTTGGAAATGGCAAGATATATCAAATCCTTATTTGACAATACAAATATGGATTGTCCAATTATTATTTTCTAATTTTCATATTTAACTCAAAAAATGGTGGTCGTATCAACCGGAAGTGAAACATGGCCATCAAACTTTAGTTATATGATTTTCATCAGGCAACCAAGCAAACAACTCTTCTCTCATCATGGCAACTGATTTTGAATTGGAGTTCACTTTAATTTAAAAATAATTAAAAATCTCAAAGGATGAGACAATACAATTCTCTTGCAAAAATTTAGGGAAAATTTCAAGAGACCATTCAAAGGAAGAGGCAGAAAACAAAGAAGAATCTAGTTTGTCCTGGGGGTAGCCCATTCAACTCTGAGGATGAGATTGTCATATCCATATCCATTGAGCTTGTTAATTGCTCTCTGTGCATCTTCTCTGTTTACAAAGTTAACAAATCCAAATCCTCTGCTCATGCCCGTCTTTTGATCAATAGCAACATAGACTCTGCTCACTGCACCAAATGGGCGGAACAGTTCGAGCAAATCAGGCTCTCTTGTGTCCTCCGATAAGTTAGTGACCCTCACAGAGTTCTCATCATTCCTGCGCCGCATGTCCGATCCAGTTCTCTCCGCACCGGCTCTCATTCCAGGAGGCACATATGCTCCCTTTGTTGAACCAGGAACAGCAGCTGCAGCATCAGATGTTGGAGGCTTGTCGACAAATCCCTCTGACGGTGGAGCAAGATCCTTGTAGGGGCACCTTGAAGTCCAGTGGTCACCCTTCTTCCCACAAGTCCTACAGACCATAAGAACAGCACCTTTCTGACCTAATGAATCACCAGTAGCCTTTGGTTCCTCAGTTTTGGCACCTGTTAAGAAGTTGCAAAAGTCGATATTAATTCGAAACCAAAGTACAAAACCCTAATATGATAACACATACACCTACAGGATGATGCACATAAACGTAGCTTTGACAAGCGTCTAATAGATACAGGTACAAGATGAATGTAAACTATTAAAGTATTAACTATTAACAATTATCCTCTAGAGTAGAGCACATTCATTCAAATGCCAATACCAGAAGAGAAAAAAATAAATTAAAGAGGGATCAAAACTTCAATTTGACTGCAGGCACAAACAATTTGGATTGCACCCTACATCACAATCAACAACAAAAACAACTATGTCTTGTTCAGTGGGATATGCTAGATGGTAGAAAATTAGAAATACAAAAAAGCCATGGCACCACACATGGAATTCGAATAATGCTGGGGAACCAACTTTTTTCAAATTATTTTATATCATAAATTCTATACCCTAAATCATAAACCCCTTACCTGTAACCTAAATTATAAATTCTAAACCCTAAAATTGGTTAGTATTGGCCAACGAAAAGTTGGTCACTGTACTTTCTTAGAGTAAAACACCAAATTACGCTATACTCACAAGGTCACAGTCCTTATTCATCGTAAAATCATCAATTAACACATCTCGAAACAATATTTATGTCTGACATTATTCAGACTAATCTAAAACCGCTGGAAAATAGAGTGAGAAAATACTGACCAAGGGGCTTAGGGCGCTCGAGGAGGATCTCTTCGGTGGAGACCATGGTGAGCCTGCTACCGACGTCTTCGTGGATGGCGTCGCCGAACTTAGGCCATGAGCGACGCTCGATGGCGCGCTTGCTGAGGCGAGCGTTGGCGAGCTTACGGGTGCGTGTTGTGGTGGTGATCTTAACCTTGCTGCCGTCTTCGGAGAACTTGTATTCGATGACCTTCTTGATACCGTTCTGGTCGGGGCCTATGACCTGCTTTGGCGGCAGAAGAAAGTCGAGGTTCTCGTCGTCCTCCTCCAGCTCGCTCCATCTCTGTGTTCTCGATCCCATTCTTACGATTGCTCTTCTTCGACTGAATGGCGCTCTTGTTTCTCTTTGTATTCTTCTTTCTTCCTCTGCCACTGCAACCTTAACCTTAATTTGGGCTTCGGGTCATGTTTTCTTCTTTTCTCAGGCCCATTATTTTGGGCTAGTTTTCCTTACAAGCTTAATAACTGACCAAACCATTTCTCAAGGGCGAGCAAAGCAAAATAAAGAGCCCAAAAATAACAAGCATGTTTTTTTTACGAAGCTAGTGGTCATCATATAAGCCTTACAACAAGCCAACAAGTGCATCTAAGTTTGAAACATGGCTAGGCCAAACAGTCTTTTAAGTATTATGTGTCTGAGTGATGGAACCCTAAACCTTTAAATATTGTGTGCGTGAGTGAGGTATGGGTAAGTTTGTAGTGTTTAAAGTTGAGGGTTATGGCACCACAAGGTTTGGCTTAGTGGCAACTATATTTCCCTTGCTAAAAAGTGCCCTGGATTCAAATCCTAGATATGTTTAGAAAGTTGATATATGGAATCTATTAGAAAAGGAAAGGGATGTGTGTTTAAGGGGTACTTGACCCAAAAAAAAATGGAGAATTATCTCATCTATTTGACCGAATAAAAAAAGCCCAAAAATAAATTAAACTATTATTTTTAGTTTTTTACACCGGTAAAAAGAAAGCAAAACGATCTTGTACCTCCGGAGTGATGTTTACAGAACCAGCGAGAACTCCTTTGGTTCTACGTTAATATGGGTCACAAACCCACAATCACAAGTTTGCCTATTTGGTGTTACCAAGAGGGAGCTATAATATGGGTTCGTTTGAATAACTTGATAAGTGATTTTTTTTTTAAGTTATGAAAAAGTATAATATTAATATCTGGTACAATTTTAAAATTAAATTGTATTTTTTTAAAAAATTATTTTAGTATTTATAAAGAAATTAAAAAAATGACTTCTCTCATAATAAAAAGATTTTTATCATTTTTCTATTAAAATAGATACTTTTAGAATTAAAAAACCAAATACAAAATAACTTATTTATAAATTATTTTTAATATAAATATTTATTGTTTAAGCTATATTTTCAAAAAGAACTTAATTAAGCTGCTTACTCAAACTAGGCTATGTGTTACAATGGCAATAAGTAAACCCATCAAAGGTAGACTTGGCAACCAAATTGGCGGAAGGGGGAAAGTATGCCAGTGTTTGTTCCCAAATTGATTTAGGATTGTTTGTCACTAAAAATATTTTTTTGGTTTTTTGGTTGTTTACGGTATTTTCTATTTTGACAGGTCAAGAACTAATCAGTTGCGGATCTGATCTCTATTTAAAGGTCTATCGCTGTCCAATGGATTACTGCATGCACAATGCAGGATTCGAACTCTCAACACTTGTTTAAGCGAACGAGTGAGTTGATCACTCAACCAATCAAAGTTGGTTTCACTAGAAATATTATTATTAATGATATTAAGTATGCCATTGAATATGTTGTGATTCATGTTCATGTTATGGTCATGGAGTTGGTGAATGCATGAAGGCTTGTAATGGAGAGAGAGGCGAAAAGAGCGATGAAAAGGCAACCGGCGGCTCCTCACAAGTAGGGGTCGCAACGGGTAGGGTAGGGTAGGGTTTGAAGCTAACCCTAACCCTACTCGCGGGTTGAGATTTTTATATAAACTCAATCATATCCTACCTACGGGTTGAGAATATTCCAACCCTAACTCTACCCGCTCTCAACCTGCGAGTACCCGACCTTACCCGCGGGTTATAAAAAAGATGCAAAATTATTATATAACTTCATGATAATTTAAAATAGAACTGACTTTTATGTAAAAAAAATATTAAATTATCAATTAATGATCTTTTTTTAGTGGCTAAGGATCTTTTACATTTAGTGAGAGGTCTTTGATTCAACATCCACTTGAAACATATTTTTATATAAATATATAACATATACATATATAGGGTGTGGGTTGGTCGGGTAGGGTTGAGGCTCAACTCACACCCTACCCGACCTGCACGAGAATCCAACCCGTACCCTACCCTACCCGCTGCAGATCGGATTGACAACCCTACCCGATCGGATGGGATCGAATTGGATACCCGCAGATAGGGTATATGTTGCCACCCCTACTCACAAGCATCGGAAAATTAAATCATATTGTTCACCTAAATATAACTTATTCAGCATGCCCAAGAAGAAGAGCACAAGCAATAAAATCATGTAAATAGCTAATAAAAACTTTTTCTGCGAGAAACCACTGAAACTTTAAATAGTGATAAAGAAGAGAGAATAAGAATATATAATTCCAAATCAAACAACCCATGTTATTCCAAGCAAATTATATCAGGATACTGATGATTGGATTTTTGACGGTTTAGAATTTCACTAATAAAATTTCGTTGTAAAGTATAGTTTCTAAACCAACAATAACCCTTTCATACAAAAGATTGTTTGTCACAAGTAACAAACCCCTAATTTTATAAACCGAAGTATTCAAACCTTAGGTCGTTCTCCCTAGGAATTACAATAAAGTGTCTTGTTATTGGTTATGAGTTATTTTGGGGTTTTGATAAGAAACATGAAAGATAAATGGCAAAAAAGTAAACTAATGGCTAAAAAGGTCTTGGCAAGGGTTGGTGGTCAAGGATCTCTATCCTAATCACTAACCACAATATGAGAATTGGCAAGGATTAATCTCATTAAATCATCCTCTAACTAGTAGTAAAGGAAAGTCAAATGAGCTATATCAATCCTAGTCCATAAGTCCTAACTCTCCACTAATTCAATTAGTGAGAACTAGAGTCAATGGCTCCCAATCATCAATCACTTGGACATTAGTAACTCAAGAGGTCCTAAGTTACCTTTCCAAGCCAAGAGTATAAAATCCTACTCTAAAATCCAACCAAGCATTTCATCAAACACTTGGAAGGCATAAAAGGAAAACATAGTAAATCAACAACAAGAACAAAATCTAACAACAATTATTGAAAGGAATTAACAACACAAATCAAAAGGAACACAATTATTATGATTTACCTTGAATTGAATTGAAAGAGAAAGGAAGGAACAAAAGTGGATCTACAACAAAGTATAAGAACAACATAAAGGAAGTTACAACAAAAGAATAGAGGAAGATGAATGTAACAACAAAGAATTGAAAGGTAGAAGTAGAAGAAAGCAAAGATTAAAACCTAGATCTAAGAACTAATACTAATCCTAATCCTAGAGAGAAGTGAGAGCTTCTCTCTCTAGAAACTACTTCTAAACTAATCCTAATATGTGTAAATGAACTAATGGTAACTAACATGTATTTTCCTCTTCATTCCTTGGGTTAAATAGCATCAGAAATGAGTTGGATTGGGCCCACAAGGCTTTAGAATTCGCTGGCCATGTTTTGTTTTAAGTGAACCAGGTGGCAGCAACTGCGCGTGCGCGTACTATGCGCGTGCGCGCCACCATATGTGTAGCAACTATGGCAAATCTTATATCGTTTCGAATCCCCAAATGTTAGCTTTCTAACCTAACTGGAACCGCATCATTTGGACCTCTGTAGCTCAAGTTATGGTCGTTTAAGTGCGAAGAGGTCGGCTTGACAGCTTTCCGGTTCTTTCATTTCTTCATGAGTTCTCCAACTTTTCATGCTTCTTTCTTCATTCCCTTGATTCAATCTTTGCCTCCTAAACCTTAAATCACTTAACAAACATATCAAGGCATCTAATGGAATCAAGGTGAATTAAATTTATTTATTTTAAGACCTAAAAAGCATGTTTTCACTCTTAAGCACAATTAAAGGAGAATATACAAAACCATGCTATTTCATTGCATAAATATGGGTAAAGGGTTATAAAATCCCCTAAATCAAGCATAAGATAAGCCCTAAAAATGGGGTTTATCAGATACCACCAAATAGCTAACATCCATCAGAAACATAATTCTTGAATTGCAAGGAAAACCTACTTCAAAACTTCAAGTGTTTCTGTACCCTCAGCTACGGCAATTGAGGTGACTTTTGTATTAGTATTGCAAGTGTGAGAAGTGTTGAAGTTAATCTCAATCAAAAAAAGCAAGGAAGAGTGAGAAGTTTATAAGATGAGAGACCCATTAACTTGACATCTTAAGATTTTGAGTTGGATGTGGTGTCTTCTCATCTTATGTTCTCTCACTTAATTCCTCCCCAAAATCTCTACGGTTGGCAACATTTTGCTTCTAAAAGTTGTTAACATAAAGTATATTTTCATGGATAATATTGATGCAAAAAGTTACACATAGCTCATCCATGAAAACCTTCACCACATTTTTACCCCCTCAATGAAAATATACTCTTAGAGGGTTGTTTGTAAATTAAGGTCTGGGAGAAGGGACAAAAGTGAATGGTTTGAAGGGTGACTATGATTCTACTTTACTTGTCAAACTTTTCACTTCAATATCTTCCCTTCTCCAAAATCTCAACACACAAGCACATCTTAAGTTTTCTTTTTTTATTTTTTTGCAAAAAAAATGATCTTGATGTACTTCTCTATTTTGAACACTCATAGTCATAGGATAATAACATTGAACTCTTATAAGTTATAAAGCAATAAATTTATTCTCATTTTATGATAAAAAAACACTAATTGCCTTCACAAAAAAGAACACTAGTTACATTAAAAAGGACAACTAAATAACCTCCAAAACATACAACAATTAAGGCTTCTTCTTTCTTGATTTGAGCATGACCAATCCAATAAATATGCACAAGAAGCAAAGAATTGCAACACCAGCTGAAACCGGTATTAGTATGGCATACTCTTGAGGCAAGAAATACTTGTGCACAAAGTGATCACCATCTACAAATGGCTGAAAATTAAACACCAAAAGTAAACATCAAGACACAAGCTACTCCTACTAGCAAGTTGAAATTTTGAAGGCAATAATAGCAAGGTAACTTGATTTTAATTATATGAGTTAGGTAATAGTACTAACCAAGATTAAACCCAGAATGTATAATAAGTGAATATTGATGAGCTAAGTTAGTAGAAATCC
Source organism: Arachis stenosperma (assembly GCF_014773155.1). NCBI lineage: Eukaryota > Viridiplantae > Streptophyta > Magnoliopsida > Fabales > Fabaceae > Arachis > Arachis stenosperma. The sequence continues at coordinate 30,658,542 of NC_080381.1, read as the reverse complement.
AACTGCTCTATCAGCTAATTCCATTTGAAATTATTTGCCCCCTTTTTGCTCTTCTCACTCTCCTGCTCACAACAAATTTGCATTAATCACAATATTGGACACTTGAAACAAATATCATTAGCCATAATCACGGTTTCGATTGAACTAAAGATTCTGTTTTTAATATAAATTAGGACAATGAAAAGAGTAAAGTAAGGGAGAACAAATATCAAAAATAGCAATTGGCACAGATCCACTTAAAGTTTTAAAATTTAAACAAACTGTGAAATGCTTTTGTCTTCTAAGTTCTAATCCGAATAGATGGAAAAATAAAAAAAAAGTGGTGCAAAGTTTAAATAGAATATGCAATTGGAACAAGACAGGGATTAGAGAAGAAGATAATCGCCAATGATGGGGGAGAAGGCTTCGGCGGGCGCCAAAGGTGAAGACAGAAGAGAATGTTGATTGATGAAACGGATCGTTCACGAAACACAAGAATCAGACAAAGAAGATTCAAAAAAATAAAAGAGATAAAAAATAATTATTTTTGTTAAGATAGAATTCCGTAATTAAATGTATATATATAGGCTCATTTTTTTAATATTGGAGTGCTTTTAGTGTTATTCTCTATTTTATAAGGTGAATTGGTGTTTTACTCGAATATTGGACAGAGGCACAAATCGCTGTGGACTAACCAAAAACAGTTAAAAAAGGCTGGAAGACGGGAGGGCTGATTACTGCACAGGCGTAGGGAGTTTTATTTGTTTTAATAAAATAAAATGAAAGAGGCGAATTGATAGATGTTAGATGGTGGGAGCGAGTTGATATATGATGGAGGCGACTTGACATACGAAGGAGGTAATTTGTACAGAAAATAAAAAAAATGAATTTCAGCGTTCTTACCGTTTTACTTTAAATGCTTCAAAATACTCCTCAAGTTGGGTCTCTATTTCTCACGGTAAATTTTTTTATTTTTTGGAACAGCTGCAATTCGCCCCTTTATTTGGGTTTGATGTATTGGCGATTTCGACCCTCTTGTAATGTTTCTCACAAATTTAGATTACATACAAAATGGATTATATCCAACAAAAAATCAAAGTTGGGTCAATATTTAAAAAAAATTGTATATATAAAAATATTATTATAATATTATTATAGTTTATTAATAGAATTTTTTATATTTTATATCAATTATATTATGTGTATATAAAAAATTACGTATTAAATTAGTTATTTGTATAGAATATAAATTTAAATATAAAATACATATTAAAAATAAATTAGATAACATATATATATTTATAAATACATAATGACTAATTTAGTAGCTGAATTTTTATTTTATATTGTGGAGTTTTTAAAAATTTTATATTAGTGTACCAGTGTATATCTCATGTCTATTTTTTATAGATAAAAATAAGAATAAAGTAATAATTTAGTGTGTGTTTAAATTGGCATTTGTTAATCTGGAGTTTGAATAAAAGTGATTTTATAAAATTAATTTTGGATAGAAGAGAATTTGTGTCAACATAATTTATATTTGGCAACTCTACCAAAATTAATTTTAATAAAATAAATATTATTTAGATAATATTAGTTAAAATTACTTTTAGATAATTACCAAAAAGAACATGACGTTAAATTATAATGTTATGTTTTTTTAAATATGTTTAATTTTTTTATACTTTTTTCTGTGTGTTTTTATATAGTAATTTTTTTAGTACTCTTTGTACCTTTTTTAGTATAATTTTTTACTATTATTATTATTATTATTTATAGTTAATTTTTTTATTTAATTTATTTTACCTAATAAGATCTATAAATTATATTATAAAAAGATAATAATAAATATAATACATAAGAACCACAATTATAAAAGTGTACAATATAAAACTAAAAAATAAAAAAAATAATAAATAATAGAAAAAAAACTCATATAAAGAGAAATAATAAGAATTTCATAAATAAAACAATAACATGTATAAAGGTAAAGTTAGTAGAAAGAAATATTTTTAGGGAAAAAGACAGATAGGTCCTTGACTTTTCAAACTTTTGACAAATACATCCCTGACAAAATTTAAATATAAAAAAGTCCCTGACTTTAACAAACGGAGGACAATTTAGTCCTTCCGTCTATTTGCCTCTCATACACCTAACAGAACTGGCTGACGTGGCTGAAACGGTGTACAGGTGTCCGTTACGGTGCCACGTTGGAAGGGGAAAAAAGTTCGAAGGACAAATAAGTCCTTGACATTATTTTACAAATAAAGTTGAAGGACAAATAGGTTCTTGAGAATTTTTTTTTCATTATACTTTTATTATGCTTCTATTATGAGAATTTAGTTTATAAAATTAGGCTAATTTTTTTTTTGTATGGAAAAAATATTGGTGTTTTTGTTGAAAATGGGAGAATGTGGTGTAATTATAGATGGGTGGATTTTTTTTGTGGGAAGTCAACACGTGGGGGGCGTGGTGCAACACGTGGCAGCATCTTAGCCAACACGTGGGGGCGTGTTGAATAATTTCCACAATACTGTAATACATTTCAAATGTCAATATTCAACCAAAACACCAATTTTCTTTCCATATTAAAAATAATTTCTGATAAAATTATGATTGTATTTTGAAATCTAGTTAACTTGTTTTATTCTACAATTTAAATTATTTGTATTAAAATTGTAGAAATTGGGCTTGTTATGTTTCTACTCTTTTTCTTAAATTGCATTAGTTTAGTTTTAGTGCATTTGTGTATTATATTAGAATTTGTTAAATTGCATTAGTTCAGTTTTCATCATACCAGTGGCATTAGTTAGCATCAGTTCATTTATGCATCAAGTTAGCATTAGTTCATTTGTGCATCATTCATGTATTAAGTTAGCATTAGTGCATTTGTGTATTATATTAGAACTAGTATTTTTATGCATAATAACATTACGAGAATATTTTTTTTTAAATTATAGTTCACTTTGTTCTAACAGTATAAATTATGCATGACACAAAAGATTTATAAAATCAAACTACTTTTACAAAAAAGTCGTAAGTTGACAAAAGTTTCTGACTAAAAAGACCAAGATATCTGCAGATAAAAAATAAAATAATAAGATTTTTAGTTATTATTTTTATATGAAAAAGTCTAATTTTTTATTAGTAATTAATTTTAACATTCGTTATCTAAAATTTAAAATAATTTAATGTGCATAATTTTACATTTAAAATATTTTAATTGTAAAAAAATATCGAATGACATATTTTGATTTGTCAAATTATTAATATAAAATATAATTATATATAGAGTAAAAATAGTAGAGAGAAATATAAAAATGGAGAGAGGTAGATGAGAGAATTTAGGAAATGAGTTTATTAATTTTGAAAAAAAAATTCTCAAGGATCTATTTGTCCTTCGAACTTTATTTGTAAAATGACGTCAAGGACTTATTTGTCCTTCGAACTTTTTTCTCCTTCCAACGTGGCACTGTAACGGACACCTGGACACCGTTTCAGCCACGTCAGCCAATTCCATTAGGTGTATGAGAGGCAAATAGACGGAAGGACTAAATTGTCCTCCGTTTGTTAAAGTCAGGGACTTTTTTGTATTTAAATTTTGTCAGGGATGTATTTGTCAAAAATTTGAAAAGTCAGGGACCTATTTGTCTTTTTTCCATATTTTTATGTTGGATTTAACAAATCTAAATTAACAGAGGGATCGATGTGTCTAAATTTAAAAAAAAATCATAAACTTAAATGTATTTTTAAATTTTTAAAAATTTAAATGTTCTTAGACTAAAAAGTTAAAGACGTATTTATTTTTTTATATTTAATTTTAAAGTTTAAAGGAACTAAGATATACATTAATTAAATTGTTTGATATTCAGAACCACTCATCTAATCATAATCTATCTACCAATCTCAATGAATTGACTAGTTTTGTAGTTATTCATAAGGAATGTAGATTTGGATCTAGAGTTAGTGTTGTAAACTTTACTCAAGGTATTTTAACGTCATCTGTTTCTATTGGTTTTGCTCCAAATTCGACAAATTGGTCCTTGCTGGTAACAGTGTAAGTGTCTTTCAATAGAAGAACTTGGCATGTTGAATGAAAGCAAATTTCATGGACCTATTTGATAATTTTTATTAAAAAAAGTACGAGGAGCCAAGATATATATTGTACAATATATACAATGGAATTAAATTAAAATTAAAATTAAATTATAAGCAATTAATTAATTTTGAATTGTTTATATTTTAAAATTTGAAACAAATTAGAATTATCGTCAGCTATAAAATCAAAACAACGATCTCCCTCTCTCAATACGGCGTGACCTCCATTCTCTCCATTTCTTTGAGAATCTCGCCGGGGTAGCACCGCCATGAACACCGCCTGTTGTCTGAATCTGTTCCGACCAGCCTCGTCGTCCGCACAGTCCACCGCCCAGCACCACGTTCCTCTCGTTTGGTCGATCTTCGCGGCAACGCAGCGTCTGTGTGCCGTCTTTCCCATGTCGACGTCGCAAGATAAAGGTATTTCAAGTGTGCTTCTTTTTTCACGCACATCACCCCGCCGAAGTTTCTTAATGGAGTGCGATGTGGTTGAACCGCTGGGTTATGTTCCATCTGCCGACAGTAATGAGAATTCATCAAATTCACATGAAAACGTAGCCGACCATTTCGTCATCGATGGTAAGCAATCGAATAAGGTGAGCAACTTACATTCAACACATTGATAATTGATGGTTATTTTTCAACTGATTTAGATTTTAAATCTCAATGCAAATAGCGTGTTTAATTTTATGTCTAATGCTTACCCGGATGCATCATAAACATTCATGAATTTTGTGATTGTTTTATATTGAATGGTATGCTTATATGTATGGAGAATTTGCATAAATTAATTAATCATGGCATATTGATTTGTCTCTAGATGAGACTACTTCTTTATTGGATTATCCTCTATGAATATATGAATTTATATAACCAACTTTTGATTGCATATATAAGCATGAGAGTTGACTACTCAATAATTAATCATCCATGTTTCTGTGCATGATGTCCATAGGTCCCCTGAAACCTTAGTAGTCATGTATGTTGAATTTGAGTTACAGCTAATGGTCTTATTACTATGAAGAATATATTTGAAAATGAATATGTAATAGGCAAGAGTAATCAACTGATGGGATATATAATATGCTTCCTACATGTTTAGATAAGAATTTATGTATATAATTATACATGATGGTCATTGAATGAATGAAAAAAATAACTCTAGGGTGATGCAAGTGCTGAAGTCGAAGATTGAACTATGTGTATGGTAATTGTATCTATTGCATGTTCAGCTATGTAAGGTACAGTGACATTGTGAAAGAGAATACATAGTAGTTACAATACTTATATAATAGATAAAATGAAATAATTAATTCAATTACCCATCATTGTCATTTTCATGCATTTGTTTTTAACCTTAAATGGGTAGGATGATTAAAATGATTTTTAGTTTTTGTTGCGTTTTTTGTGCTGGTTATTAAGGTTTTATTTACATGATATTTAATAAGGATTTTTCTTTTTTTTTTTTTGGATTTCTGTGTTTATTTTGGAATTGTAGGCCATGCAACTGTCGGATATTACTGATGTTGGAAGTGAAGAGATGGATCTTGATTGCGAGGTTTTGGACTCTAGTTTAATTTTTTGTAGTCATGATCCGCATGTTTGATTTGATCATTAATGGTAATATTTTTTTATTTAATCTGAAATGTAGTTACCGGATCATGGTTGCCTTCAAGAAGACAAAATACCAAGAGTTAGAATGCGGTTTGTGCAGTTGCAGATGGCTCATTTTCAACTAAGACAAGGACAACAACATGTGATAAGATCACAAAGAAACCCGTTAACCAAGCTATCCACTGTAATCGGGATGGGTGCCGTGGGTCTCGTGTCAAAGTACAAACGCAAAAGAACATGATTTCAGCTGCTGAGTGTAAGGCAAGGATATATGTGAAGTTTGATAAAGACATGCAAGAGTGGGTTTTGTTCAAGGCTGAGTTGAGGCATTCGCACCCATGTTCAGCGAGAAAAGCGGTGTACTACCATGAGTATAGGGAGCTGACCATGCATGTGAAGTGCGTGATCGAGGATAATGATGAGGCTGGAATTCTCATAAAAGGATTTAAGAAACTATATTACAGCAAGGCTCCGAACCAGCAACGTGAATGCGGATATTAGGGAGATGATGAACTACTTAATGAGAATGAAGGACATCAATCCGAACTTCTTCTACGCGGTAAATTTGGATGAAGATTATAAAATTTAGGAGTGCAGTATGGGTGGATGCAAGGTGTAGGACGTTGTACGAATATTACGGAGACGTCTGTCAATTGATAGCATGTACAGTACGAACAGGTACGAAGTAGTTATGTTTTTTTCTTTTTTTTTTTAATTTTGTTCGGTCGTGAGTGGGATTTCTTATTTGTGGTTATTTTTTCGTGTAGGCATGAATTACTGTTGGTGTCGTTCGTCAGTGTCAATCATAATGGTAAGTCGACCCTCCTCGGTTGTGCTCTGCTGGGGAATGAAGAAATTCCAAGTTATGAGTGGGTTTTTAGCCAATGGGTGAAGTGCATGGAAACTGCTCCATAGCAGATCATCATCGATCAATGCAGATCCATTTTTTGTGCGATCAGAAATGTGTTACCCGATACACGCCACCGGTGGTGCATATGGTACATTATGAAGAAGTTATCGCACAAGCTTGGAGGTTATCACTGGTACAGAGAGTTGTATGATGACCTCAATAACATTGTGTGAAACTTTCAGACTGTGGAGTCATTTGAGGATAACTGGTATGAATTTATAGCGGAGTACAACTTACATAACAACACATGACTGTCAGATTTGTTAGTGTACAATTACTTTATGCACTTTAATTGACAATTATTTGGTATCTGGCTTTATCTGTTTTATAGTAATAAGTTTAGTGTAAGGTTTCTTTGCTAATCAATGTTCTGAAAACCGGTTCGAACCGGCCGGTCGAACCGGGAACCGGACGCTGAAGCGGTTCGGTCAACAAAGAAAACCGCAAAATTTATTAACCGGTATTGAACCGACGAACCGGCCGGTTACCGGTCGGTCGAACCGAACCGGGACCCGGCCGGTTTTTTTAGCTGGCAGCAAAACGGCAGCGTTTTGCAGTGTGGGAACCCTAAATTGCTAATTTCCCTTTTCTCCTTCGACACTTCCTGTTCGAGCTTCGCCTTCACTCCAGCCTCCAGCCTCCACAGACCCACACTCCCACTCCCACAGCACAACACCGACGAGGCCACGAGGCCACGACCCACCACGACCCACCGGCCACCACTGGGAGAGACAGAACGCCTGAAGCCATCAAGAAACCCACGTCCGTCGCGCCCTCGGCAGCGTCGCAACCTCAGCAGCGTCGCCCTCAGCAGCGTCGCCCTCAGCACCGTCGCCCTCAGCAGCGTCGCCCTCAGCACCGTCGCCCTCAGCAGCGTCGCCCTCAGCCACTTCGCCGTCAGCGTCTGCCTCTTGAGAGAAAGCAACAGAGAAGCGTCAGCAGCGTTGAAGAACTGAAGTCATCATTTCCAGGTAATTTTTATTTTTTAATTTAGTTATGAACATGATTTTGTGATGAAATCTGATGCTCTGTGAATTCTGTGAACAAAGAATTTTGATGAAACTCTGAGTATCTGAAACTGTTATGAACTGATAGTGATATTTGAACTCTGTGAAGTGTGAACTGACTGAACTATGATGAAGTCATGAAACTGTGGTTGAATATTGATTTTGTGAATTCTGATAGTGTGAATTGAATTCTGAATTTTTTGAAATCTGATAGTGTGAATTGAATTCTGATTTTGTGAAATAGTTATAATTGAATTCTGAATTCTGATTTTGTGAAATAGTGTGAATTGAATTCTGAATTTGAGATGTTGTTTGAGAGATGATTTTGAGAGATGTTTTTGTGAATTCAATTCTGAATTTTTTGAAATCTGATAGTGTGAATTGAATTCTGATTTTGTGAAATAGTGTGAATTGAATTCTGAATTCTGATTTTGTGAAATAGTGTGAATTGAATTCTGAATCTGAGATGTTGTTTGAGAGATGATTTTGAGAGATATTTTTGTGAATTCAATTCTGAATTTTTTACAATAGCTTTGATCTTTAATTTATTGATAATGTGTTATATTTTCTTAGATGAGATTGATGCTGATTTAGATCAAGGTGGTGGTGGTGGTAGTACTAGTACATTTTATGCTGCACCACTTGCTTTTTCTGGTCCAAGTAGTGGAAATGAAGGTGATGAAATCAATGACGCAAATCTGCAGCAAATCATGGAGGATTTTGATGGTTGATGACAAATTTGGCTCATTTTGATGTTGCTATGTTATGTTTGGTTGTTTGTTTCTTGACTTTTGCACTTTGAATTTGTATTTGAATGAGATTATAACATTTGGTTTATGTAGTACTTTTAATTTGAATGATATTTTCAAGTTTAGATTAGACTATAATTATATTTTTATGTGCTTATTTATATTTTATTTATTATTTTATTATAAAACGGTTTTTACGGTTCAACCACGGTCGGATCGGTTGAACCTATGAACCAGTGAACCAGTACCTAGAGCGGTTCGATGACCGGTTCGGTTTTCAGAACCTTGTTGCTAATGATGTTTTTTTTTTCTATAGACCTCTATGATGACCGACGCATGTGGGTTCCCATATACTTTAAGGGTGAATTTTGGGCTGCCATGAGGAGTACGCAAAGGAGTGAGAGCATGCGTGCATTCTACGGTGGATTCTTACACGGTAGGACTAGCTTGGTCTAATTTGTTCACGAATATGACAATGTGTTTGGAATCAAGGAGCAGAGGGAATTGGAGGATGATGCAGCAGACTCGAGGGGGTTATCCCTTATGCAACGAGCTCGCCTATGGAGAGATAATTTCAGCAGGAGTGCACTACCAGCATATTTAGGGATGTTCAAATTGAGTTCGGGAAGTAGGCTGATTGCAGAGTCTCTGTAGTTGCTGAAGAGCGGCCATCAGTATGCATGAAGGTGGAAGTGGAGAAATTAGTCAATGATACTATTCTCTGCATTCCATACGACGTCCACTTTGACAGTTCCACACAGGAGGTTCGTTGTGAGCGCAATCTTTTTTAGAGTTCAGGTGTGTTGTATTGTTACTGTCCTGTAGTTTTCATTCATATAAAGTGTATAAAGTACCTACCTTTTATGTTCTCCCTCGATAGAGCAAGAACATAAAGCGCAAGCATACTTATGTCAAGAGTAGTCACGACGTCAGTCGGTCAAATGAGAGTCATGTTGCATTCAGGGGATTATGTGCACACTTTTACAACGTTGCTCAAGAGTTCATCAATGATGACAATGAAATAGCATTGATGCATGCTGCTCTGGAAGAAACAAGGGCCAAGCTTGTTGCGCACCATGCCAAGAAGAGGTCCGAGAGCGTGGCAGACACCCACAGCAGCATTGGCTCACAGAGTTCGAATGTTGTCGATGTAGTCGACATCCAAGGCCCATCAAAAGTCACTACAAAGGGCCGGTCAAAGAGTAAGAGGCTCGACGCTGCCCTGGAGAAGTCCTTCAAGAAATCTGCTCGAAGGAAAAACAATAATGCTTCCCCAGTACATGTTTGTATCAATCTCGACCTTGCATTTTTATTTGGTATAATACTATGCAAGAAGTTAATTGTGGTAATTTTTTGTTGTGTTTAGCAGGTGGTTCGTCCGGAGGCATCTCAAGATGTAAACTTCAGTGCTGTTGTCGGCTGGAACGATTCCTAACAAGCTGATGGTTTCATGTCTTTATTAAGCTCCTTCAACAAAAGTTAGAATATGTAGAACATGGGTGCGCTTGTGTTTATTTTTAATCTCCATGTATATAGGGTTCCTATTGGTATTCATTTATTATAAAGATTAGATGAAGAGGGTGGCTTTATGTTATAAATATATAGTTTTAAGGTTTGTATGCAGTTGTTGCGAGAGTCTATACTAGATTAATTTTCCATGAACCATTTTACTTTGGCCAGAATGAACTACTTTACTTTATTAATTTCAATAAACTGAATGCATAATGATTATAGATGATGGTTATTCTTTAACTTACGAGCTAAGTTATTAAATTTGTACTAAATTACTTCATGCTATACTATATAGTGATCCGGTACGTAGCTGTTCATTTTAGATAGTGACTACATGGTTATCTTTTTCACATACTTGGGATGTTTATTTCTGTACGTGATCGGATGTACGCTTCTGTTGTGAACGTGGATGGTTATTCTTGGGTGCTTAGTTGTATATGATGATTGCTGGTTATGTTTTATCTGACTATCATGGTTTCACAATGTTATTTTACACGGTCATTTGGTATGTAGCTAGTCGTTTTAGAAGGTAATTACGTTATTTTTATCGAGTTACATTGGATGTTTGTTATTGTATGATTTTGGATGTTCAGTTTCTCAATATTCGTGAATGGTTATTCATCGGGTAATTCAACATATACTACCTATAGCATGCATTCCAAAGGAATCACTAGATCTTGTGTCTACACCAGTGATCATGATGTCATCACTTAACAGATTCAAGTCAAATCTGAAATACAAAAGAGACATACCTGTGATAAGACATAACAACCTAGATGTTCGGTTCAATATGAATCTAGATGGTTACTTTCCTAAACAAAATAGATGGTCATTTTGACACACTCGTAGGTGTGTCTTGCCTGAACAACTATACACCAACAGATTCACAGAAGTTTATTTAAAAAAAACACTGGAAACAAGTCCTTGAGAATGTATCATAAATAAATCCCCAAGAATCTAAGCAGAAAGTAAGCTAAATATCTTATGGTAATTAAATTCACAGTAGGTAAACCTAAGTACGGTACTTCTTCCTCCCTTTGATTATCCTCCCCTTTGGTAATCCTTCCGCACGTTCTATCAATGTTCTCGTGCTAGGTGCAATGAATGGTGATCTAACTTCCTTTCTCTTGTTCTGTGGTTGATTATTCCATACAGGTTGAACCTTATCCTCCAATAATGCAAGAACCTTATCCACCAATGCATTTTGTGACCCACAGACAATGTCTAGCATCAACTCCATCATGTATGATCTGAGTAAATCCTGTAAATAGATTTTCCATGCAGGAGTAAAAACCATTACAGTAAAATATGTTCAAATTGACGCATGATATATGCCCAAAAGTTTATTGTAGTCACCCCGTTCCATTCATCAAGAGCACGGTCTTTGGTCCAACTTTCCATGAACTTAATAACATAGATGCTACAATCAGAGCTACAGGCAAATAAAACACTTATGTGATCGGGATGACACAAATTTTTAATAGGGTATGCCACATGACGGAAAGAAATATAAAAGGCCACAAAAGTTGAGTTATAATTTCATCTCACTTGTTCGGTTGCTTTGGAACCCTGGCATAAGAATGAGATGGGCCGTCTGTAGTCCGGACGAATGCGAAAATTGCAATTCTGCCATGTCCTCAAACAGTCTCCCGTGGAAATCAAGGAATGAAATAGTAGGACAACATGCTATAGAATTAGATATTATAAATGTGTTGGAAAAAGGAATATATTGTCTTACCACATATGCATCAAGTTTATCCCGTTCATCATCTTGTGGTACAGAATGCAGACTGTCGATTATCACTAGGCGATTCGCATTCACCTCAAACACATACACCCACCAATGGCCCCTCCAACAATTCGGAATTAACCATTGCATCAATTAGTACACAAGATTAGATATGTCTCTTTAAAAAAATAAGTCAACTCCCTCGACCACGAAAGAATCAGAACATCCTTAAATCAGATGACAGTCACGACATAATTCTTAAAAAAATTACTGATTCTGAAGACACAGGATGCCTAAAGCAACTATTTAATAGGCCTAGGAGACCCACCCAACCCATTATAAACGTATCCAACTGTAAAGAAGAGTAGATTCAATTAACGCAATAACATGGCACACCTGAAGAGCAAAATATTTAGATAAAAATAACCATCTTAATAGTATAAAATAGTAACCATTCCTTTTCAAATGAACTCTGGAATAAATATTGGATTCCGAAGCCCGCTTTAGGCAACATATACAAATATTTTTATCTAAAAAAAGGACACGCATAAACCAACACCTGATTCAGACAGGCTATAAATATTGTAAAATAAAATAGGAGTCTCTAAGAGTCAAATGGACCATCTTTGTCAATGTTAAAGAAAACATACAGCAGAAAGGGAGATCTTGACAAGTTTATTTTGAATACAATAAGAGATAGTTGTGCTATTTTTGGTAACAAAATAATCACATGCAACTCATGCAACATAACCAGGAAAAATAGTACAAGGATGTTCAAACTTTTACAAGTAGTCTAATATATGCGAAAGTGCAGAGTATTTAAAAAAGATTACAACTGACCCATTTTCTCTTTGTAGCTTTGACTTTGTCAAAGAACTTATTATCCTCACCAAAGCTTGGACCATGCCTCACATACATTGGACTTGCACCATCAATGAATGATGCCAGATTATCATTTCGTGTGATTGATTCCCGGAAACCCACAACTAGTAAGAATCCTAACACAATCTGAAATATATTAGAATCAGTAGAGTGTAATTACCAATATCCCTGAACACACGCAATAGAAATCTTGCTTGAATCTAGATGATTCGGTGTCGTTGAAGGAGTAGAACATCCATTGAATGACCTGCACAATAGAGTGAGCAAGTACAAACTAAACACCGATAGAAAGGTAGGGAATTAAGATGCATGATTAACTTTAGATACTTATCGTGCTGTTGATCCAACTACGGGCTTTCAAGCTCCATAAGTCCTTCCTTTGTAATACCAGATGTTCCTGAACTTCATAGGCTGCCAAATATTGCTCTTTGTTCAAGGACGAGTTAAGTATCCATGCTCTGATTTGTTTCTCCTTAGTCTCCCCCTTCTTTATATTCCTAAGCCTTGGATGAATTGAATGGATCGGAGACGGGGTTGGAGCCTTTTCAAGCTGAGTTAAATTGAGTGAAAAGCTGGGTCTCTTTGGACTTGATGTATGGTAGCATGACTTCTTTGGCATCACCGTTTGTAGGGGCTGCATGCTTATGGCCCTTGTTTGCCGCCCTTGTTCAACATTCTTCAGCACTTGTTTAAATTTAGGACACTGTACGATGGAGACGTCAAATTCGTTGCAAACGAATGCAATATGAGTTAGCTAGAACGACCAGTTATGCTTACCACGAATGTTAATCACAACATCGGGGAAAAAAAAGAAAAAGAGATAGCAAAGTAAGCCACAAACAACTTACCTGTCAAAATCGTACTCGGTAAGCTAGACAAGTGCCGCAGACGGCATACGTGGAGATGCTTCCTTGTGACCAGGGTGTTCGTCTTGAGCACCTTTATGATTGTCCGTGACCACGGGCTCTGCTTGATGGACATCATGTGGTAGAGGCTCTTGTTAAAATAATTGTTGCTTTCTAGCAAGCGGCACATTATCTTCATCATTAGAGTCCGGGACTACCAAGGTATCCCCTTGCTGTTTGCGACACTCTCTCCTATAAGTGCTTTTTTTATGCCGCTTCCTGATCGGCTTGTGCGAATAGGCAACTTTCTCCTCGTACCAAGCCTGCATTCCTGTGTGTAGACATTGAACGGATTAAGCAATTTAAGCAACACAGCAGGATATGAAAAATAACATATATAAAACACTTTATCATGCTTGAGAGGTGAGGAATAATTTTATAACTACAGTCGTAGCTATATTCCCAGATATCGTCACATGCATGATAAATACTGAAACCAGTCGCATGCTTACTAAAATAAGCATGCATGATAATAACACAAGTAATTTTAATTAATCGAGCTCATCTTCTGCACATCCATATCTCTATGCTGAGATTTGGTCCTGCTCCGGGTAGATGGCGCTTGTACGGAGTTCTTGCGCGGCCGTTTTCTTCCATTACTGACTGATGCGTGAGCATCTTCTCTATCTTTTCCTAGTGAATTTGCATTCTAATTGTTGAGTTTAATCTAGATTTAAATATCTTTTAGCCACTATGAGTGCTACTTTAAGTTGTGTGCATTTTCGTTTATTTTAGGTAGCAATCGGATGGATTTGACGGAGTTTTATAGCAGAAAAGGAAGAAAGCGACTGATGCTATCAACCCCAACCTCCATGCACTGAAACCGAAATAACTTGAGCTACAGAGGTCCAATTGATGTGATTCCAGTGGCATTAGAAAGCTAACTACCAGAGATTTCTAACGATACATAATAGTATACCCTTTTCTTCCATTTCACTCTGTCTCCTCCACGCTGAACTTGAGCTTTCTCAAGTTCAGTGTGGAATCCAACGCACAGAGGAAGAATCACGTATCATCCCATGCTGAACTTGGGTCAATCCAAGCTCAGCGTGGATTCAAGCTCCAAAGGACGCATATTGCTCTCATCCATGCTGAACTTGAGAATTCTCAAGTTCAGCTTAGACCTGAATGAATCCAATGATTCTCATGCACTCATACAAGGCTGCACGTGAAGTTAATTAATTTTGATTTAATTTTTATTTTATTTATAATTAGGAAAAGATATTATTTTAGTTTTAGAAAATATATTTTACATTAATTAGGATTAGATATAAAAAGGGAAAAGAATCAGCCCTTCGGGTTCTTCTCTTCTCTTCTACCTCATTCCGCAATTTACAATTTTCAGAATCCTTATTTTCTCTCTAAACCATGAGCAACTAAAACTCCACTGTTAAGGTTAGGAGCTCTGTCTATTGTATGGATTGATACTATTATTTTTCTATTTTAATTAATGTACTGATTTATAATTCAAGAATTGTTTTCGTTCTTTATTTTATGAATCTAGGTGGAAAGGAAGTATGACCTTGGTTCTAATTGAGTTCTTGTATAACTTGGAAAAGCTCTTTACTTGAACAATAGCTTGAAAACATATTCTCCTAAATTTCTAATTATCTGGACTTAACAGGATACATGACATATAATCCTCTTATATTTGGATAATTAGAATTTCTGTGGCATATAAACTAGAATTGAAATTCACCCTCTAATTGGAATTGAGTGACCAAGAAATTGGCGGTTGATAAATTTTAGAGGAGACTAAAAGGTCTAAGGAATTAGGGTTTAGTCACATATAGTTTGCCATGAATTAAATCTTGCATGATTAAAATAGTTAGTAAGAAAAGTCAATCCGAAAAATAGATAACTCTGAAGCCGTAACTGTTTCTCCATATATTATTCACAATTTGTTTACTGCTTGCTTCGCTGATTCTCTGAATTACTATTAATGCTTTTGAACCTTTAAACATCATTTTCTGTTTGTCTAACTACGCAAATCACTTTACCATTGTTGCTTAATCCATCCATCCTCGTGGAATCGACCCTCACTCACCTGATGTATTACTTGGTACAACCTGATGCACTTGCCGATTAGTTTGTGGGTTATAAATTCCGCACCAAGTTTTTAGCGGCGTTGCCAGGAATTGACTGTGATTGACAACCACTCGTTGTTTGATTGCTTAGAATAGATAATTTTTTAATTATTTTTTTAGTATTACTATCTTTTATTTTTCATTTTTTTATTTTCTTCTTTAGTTTCGTCCACACCCACCTCGTTTGATTTATTTACTTCCCTTTTAATTTTTTTTCTTTTATTAATTCGTAAACATCATTAGCTTACCTTATTCATCTTATTTTCATTTACTTTCGTTGCTCTTTTTTTTTTGTGTTATTTCGTATTACTTCGTTCTTTCCCTTGCATAAATTTTATTTTCCTATTTATTAGTTTATTTAATTCTTGATTTTAATTTTCGAATTTTTGTTCAATTATTTCTTTTCAATTTCTGAAATTAAATTTGGTGTTTTCTAGTTATTTTTATTTTAATTTTTCTTATGTATTTAGCTCCATAATTTCAAAAATTTTTGTCCTAAATTTACTAGTAATTTTTGAATTCTATTCATTTCTTTTAATTAGTATTTTTATTTTATTTCTTTACACAGGTTATCTCATTGGGAATTCTCTGCACTCTGACGTAGAGAATCCCATCTTTTCTTGTTTTCTGTCTATTTATGAGCAAGAACAGTGACAAGGAACCTCTTTTAGACTTTGATCCTGAACCTGAAAGAACTTTTAGGCGGCGTTTACAACAAGCAATACTTTACAAGGCTGCAGAGTCCAATATGGATCATAATAATGCTATTAATGCCAATGTGGCAAATCCAGTTGGGAATGAACAACCCAGAAGAGTGCTTGGCTCATACACTGCTCCCAATGCAGATCTTTATGGACAAAGCATTGTCGTGCCTCCTATAGCTGCAAACAATTTTGAACTGAAGCCTCAACTTGTCACTCTTGTGCAACAAAATTGTCAGTATCATGGACTTCCTCAAGAAGACCCAAATCAATTTATCTCTGATTTCCTACGGATTTTTGATACTGTGAAGACCAATGGAGTGAATCCTAAGGTGTACAGACTCATGCTCTTCCCATTTGCTGTGAAGGATAGAGCAAAGTTGTGGTTAGATTCTCAACCCAAGGAGAGTCTGGATACTTGGGATAAAGTTGTCACTTGATTTCTGACTAAATTTTTCCCACCTCAATAGCTGACTAAGTTAAGGGTGGAAGTTCAAAATTTCAAACAGAAAGATGGTGAGACCCTTTATGAAGCTTGGGAGATATCCAAGCTACTGACTAGGTAATGCCCTCCGGACATGTTCTCTAGATGGACTCAGTTGGATATCTTTTATGAAGGCTTATGTGAAATGTCCAAAATATACTTAGATAATTCTGCAGGTAGTTCTTTGCACATGAAGAAGACACTGGAGGAGACTACTGAGCTTATTGAGTTGGTTGCTAACAACCAATAGTTATATTTCTCCAATAGAAATCCTGTGAACTCTGAGACCCCTCAGAAGAAAGGTGTTATGGAAATAGAAGCTCTTAATGTTATCCTTTATCTGAATAAAATTTTGAGTCATCATATGAATTTAATTACTCAACAGTTGAGTGGAATGCAAGTTTCAGCTGTCAACACCCAGAATATACCACCAGAGGTCCCTTATGACATGACAGGTAGTTTTATGCAAAATGAGAATTATGATTATACTCAATCTTCTTCTGAACATGTCAATTACATGGGGAGTGCTCCTTGACACCCCAATAATGATCCATACTCAAAGACCTACAGTTAATGGTGGAGAAATCACCCAAATTGTGGGGGGGGGGGGGGGAGAGACCAACCTCAGAGATCTCAGAATTTTAACAATAATTCTCAGGACGATTTTCAGCAAAATAATCAAAAGAATTGTCAGTTTCAGTCTCATCAACAACAACCACCTCAGCAGGCATACTCTCAACCCCAGCAGAACACTAACTGGGAGACAATGATGAACAGTTTTATGCAGGAAACCAGAGCCTCCATTAGAAACTTGGAGGTGCAAATGGGCCAATTGAGCAAGCAAATACCTGAGAGGCCTCCAAGTGCGTTTCTTGGTGTTTTACTCAAATTTTTTGTTAATGTTTAAAAGAAAATGTGGGTATTTCAATGTCGCAATTATAACGTCAACTAAAATTAAAAGGTATAAAAGTAACAAATAAACATATAAATGCAAGGTGCCGGTGGTGAAGTAAATTGCAGAAATTGAAACAAACAGGAAATTAAAAAGAAGATGAAGAAAGAAACATGAACGTAAAAGAGAAGAAGACGTAAAAGTAGAGGAATTTTATTAATAAAAATTGGGAAAAAACAAATTACAAGTGTTTGAGTTCATAGGAATTACTTAAGATTCCTAATTTTACTCTGTGATACCAAGGGGCTGAGAGCGTTTTGAGTTTCTAAGTGTTTTCCAAGAAGAACTGAACTGCCTACAATGTGTCCTTAAACTTTATTTATAAACTAACCTATTGTCAGCTGACAGTTACTATTTGTACACCACTTGCAGAAAATTTCAATTTCCCGTAACTGTTCCTGCACCTCTTGTGAATTTCAAAAATCAAATAGACAGCCAACTGTCAAATGATCTAATTTAATTAAAAATAGATATAAATATTATATATGGAGACATTACCATGTAACTAATTATTTTTTTTTATGACCTTTAGAAGAAGGTGGGTGAATTTGTCCGATTAGATCTAAAGCCCAACCTCTAAACGGCCATGGCTTAACTATAACATGCAATTCTGACTCTGGAATATGTTGAAGGCTTCCATGTTTTTGGCATTTTTCACAAGACCTAACATAATTTATACAATCTCTTTGAATAGTTGGCCAATACAATCTTCTCCTATTTATTACCCATTTCATTTTTTCCCCGACTGATGGGCACCACAAATTCCCTCATGCACTTCAAAAAGAGCCAAATACGCTTCTTTTTCTCCCAAACATGTCAAGAGGTTTCCATCAACAGATTTCTTAAACAAGACATTATTCTAGAACATAACTTTGAGCCCTATATTTAAGTTTTCTATCGACACTAAGACTTGAATTTTCTAAATATTCCACAATTGGTACTCTCCAATCTTTTGGGTCTAGTTTTTCTAATGACAACACTTCTCTTTCTCTCAAAGGCATAAATATGTCCTTTATCCTTACCAATTTTTCTAGTGTTGAGGACTTGATCTTATATCTTGAAGCAATTTGAGCTAATTCATTCGCTTCTTGATTTAACTCCCTTGGAACATGCCTTAAAATGACATTGTCAAACTTGCTCAACAACTTTGTAGCCACATTAAAATACTTTCTTAAATTTTCACTAACACACCTATACTCAAGTGATACTTGACGGACAAAAAGCTGTGAATCTCCAAAAATTTCTACATTTTTAACTCCTCTTTCTAATAATAATTCCAGTCCCATTATTAATGCTTCATACTCTGCCTTGTTGTTGAAACATGAATAATTCAATTCAAAGAGGAATTTACTTGGCTCGCCGCTTGGAGAAATAATTAAAATTCCTATACCAACACCACCCTTATGGCATGAACCGTCAAAATATAATTTTCAAGGCACCAAACCAACGAAACCCAGTAAACTCTCATCAATGTCAATACGAGGATGGTCAACTAGGAAATCAGCTAGAACCTGACCCTTACGGCTCTTGCAGGAACAAAATGTAAAGAAAATTCCGTTAAGGCCAATATCCATTTTCCTAGTCTACCATGCAATATTGGAGAAGATAACATATATTTAAGAGCATCAAACTTAGAAATTACATAAACATTCCTAGGAATTAAATAGTACTTAAGTTTTAAACAAGAAAAGTATAAAGCTAAACAAAGTTTCTCAATTGGAGAATAACGGTTCTCCAGATCATTTAGCACACGACTTAGGTAATAAATCACTCTTTCGTTGCCATTCTCATCTTCTTGAGCCAACATTCCACCAATTGTTACTTCAGAAGCTGACACGTAAAGTTTTAAAGGTGCTCCGTGTCTTGGAGGTGTCATAATAGGAGGATTAGTCAAATACTGCTTGATATTGTCAAAAGCTTCTTGATGCTCTGCTTTCCATTGGAACTCTTTCTCTTTATTCAACTTGATCAGATGCGCAAAAACCTTGGTTTTTCTTGATAGATTGGAAATGAACCTTCTGAGGTAATTGACCTTCCCTAAAAATGCTTGCAATTGCTTTTTGTTTGCTGGGGGAGGAGCCTCTAAGATAGCTTTTGCCTTATTTTTGTCAATTTCAATCCCTTTTTTCTGCACCAAGAAACCAAGAAAATTTCCTGCACTCACACTAAAAGTACATTTTAAGGGATTCATTTTCAATTTATACTTTCTCATTCTTTCAAATGCTTTTTTTAAATTTTATAAATGCTCTTTTTAGCATTTGATTCGACAACCACATCGTCAACATAAATTTCCATAAAATTTTCAATAAACTCATGAAAAATTTTATTCATCGCTCTTTGATAAGTTGCACCAGCATTTTTGAGCCCAAATGGCATCACAACCCATTCAAAAGTTCTTAAAGCACCT
This sequence comes from Arachis stenosperma, assembly GCF_014773155.1. Lineage (NCBI taxonomy): Eukaryota > Viridiplantae > Streptophyta > Magnoliopsida > Fabales > Fabaceae > Arachis > Arachis stenosperma. The sequence continues at coordinate 30,638,526 of NC_080381.1, read as the reverse complement.
GGACACCTAAATGCAGTTTTTGACACATCTTCTTCGGCTATGTATATTTGATTATAACCTGAATATCCATCCATAAAACTTAACATTTCATGACCAGCAGTAGAATCTATCAACATATCAGCTATAGGCATCGGATATTCATCTTTTGGTGTTGCAAAATTTAAATCTCTAAAATAAATACAAACCCTTAATTTTCCATTCTTTTTCATGACAAGAACAATATTAGAAATCCAGTTGACATACCTTGCTGTTCTTATAAACTTAGCCTTAAGAAGTCTTTCAATCTCTTCTTTAATCTTCTGCACGATTTCAGGAGCAAATATCCTTGGTGGCTGTTTGACAGGTTTGACATTGGCTTTCAATGGCAATTGATGTTCTACTAATTCACGATTCAAGCCTGGCATCTCTGCATAATCCCATGCAAAACAGTCGCAATATTCCTTCAAAATTTTCACCATTTCTTGTTTGAAATCATCAGGCAGCATCTTGCTCACATATGTTGGTCTGGATAATCACCGTTACCAATATCTACTTCCTCCAAAGGATCCTACACTTCAACCTTTTTTACAGTGTCAGTGTTATTTTTTTCAAAATCTAAAGGACCATCATCATATATACAATCATAAGGTTCACTGTCAATGCACCCTTCTCTGTCTGCCATATAGGCTGACAGCCGAGCCAGTTGGCTCATTAAGCTCATCATCTAAGTTTCTCCTGAGGCTGTATCTGTAACACCCTACCATACAGAGTCTTATGCTTAAGTCATAATTCAGAGATGGCAAGGTATTACGACCTCTAAAATAAAAATTTAGTACGTATAGTAGTATGAATGATTGATTATAACTAGGAGCCTTTGTAGAAAAAGGGGTAAACAAAAACCGCAACTTAAAAGCGCAACACTCCGATCGATAACGTAACGAACAAGGATAAACCAACGCGAGATTATATATATACAAAAGAGTGTCAAAAACAGGAATATCAAGGCTCAAAATCCGGCGGCGAAGATAACCGGTCCGAGCATAACAATATATACATATGATAAAAATAAGGAAAACCCCAAAGGAAACCCAAAGGGACACAAATACATAAAACCTATTCTCCAAAAATCTCCCATAAGAGGAGTCATCACAGTATGTATTATTTAATGGAGATAAAAGTATCTAAGCAAAACATATAAACTAAACAGAGTCCCCAAGAACAAGGAATCTTCGCGAATCTAGAAGTTTCCAGCATGCTTCAGCGGGAAACCTCACGTCCTGCATCTGAAAACCACAAAATCCGCATGGGTGAGAACCAGAGGTCCCCAGCATGGTAACAGCTTCCACATATATAATACATAATAATAGAGGAAAGCCAAAGGCAATCCTAGAACTTCCTCCAGATAATATCAAGCTTATAAACAAGCTAAACCGTATAAGGGCATCTGACTAAAGATTCTTCAGTCTAACTAATACTTCCCTTTCCAATTCCTTCAAACCTCCCAACCACCAGCAGGAGTATATTATAGCAAACACAATTATATCAGACAAAGAATATACAAATAGGAGCAGTTAAGACATTTAGACAATTAGCAAGTAATATGCAGTCAAATAGGCAATCTCAAACAATTCACATAATATGCATATGATGAATGCCTGTCCCTAGTGGCCGATGATATCATCTTGTCGGTTATAGAGCCAACCCGACAAGTCCTGGTCGCTAACCATTGGACTGTCCCTCTGTCGCGCATCCCCAACTCGAGTTATACTCGTTATAAACTTGATCATAAACATGATCCATATCCATCACCCTCACTGGTGAATATTTCGGGGGCGAGCTCATCCGGGTCTTTCACAGTGCCCGGCCACACTTACGACATAGGGTCAACAGAGTCTCGAGCCTCCACCTGGAGCACGTGGTGGCTAGCCACTGCTTCCTCCCAGGGATCTCGTGCCTCTGATAGTGGAAGTGCAAATCTCAATTATCAATAATTCAGCATAAACATGCATGAATTCTCATCCATGGATCAACATCCATATCAGCCATCCGGCTCACGGTTCAGTCCAGAACCAGCCAATATTCATATCATACACAGCCTTTCCGGCTCACGGTTAAATCCATAACCAGTTATCCGGCTCACGGTTAAATCCATAACCAGCCGTTTCATTAACAACTACAGCCTTTCGGCCCATGGCATAACAAGCACTTCCACCACTATCCTCCGCATCTCACAAAATCATCTTGATCCTCATTGATCATTCATCTTTCCCTTGCTTCACTCGCAAGTTACCTCATTCACTAGCCCCTTTTTAATAGCTAGGCATGTCATAATGATTTAAGACATAAATGGTGAGATCGGAGGCTTAGAAGTATGAGATTTGGCTTTTAAAACTCAAAAATCAACTTTGGGATGAAAGCAGGGCCACGCGTACGCGCACTCCACGCGCATGCGGGGATGGCCTCAAAAACTCATCGACGCGCAAGCGTCATGCACGCTAACGCGTGGATTCCAAAATTTACCAATTGACGCGCACGCGTCAGCCACGCGTACGCGTGGGTGTTCTCGTGCCCCAGGCACAACACTGGCACAGTTCTGGCATAACTCTCTGGAAAATGGCTGGGCATTGGGTGCAGCACCATCGGCGCGCCCGCGCACATCACGCATACGCGTGGATGGCACTTTTCGGAAGATCGGCGCGTACGCGCCAGGTGCGCCCACGCGTAAGGGGTCATTCTGCTAAAAATTTTCTAAGTTAAAAGCTGCAGAATTTCACAGATTTAGACCCCAATCTTCCAACGGACATAACTTCCTCATTTTAAATCATTTTTCACCCGTTCTTCGAACGGTATGGACATCCCGGATCCAATTTCATTTCTAAACAGATTTGGTACAAAACGAAGATCCGTAGTCCAAGTTATGTCCCGTCAAAGTATGCCCAAAAACCATATTTTCATACAAAACCACAATATGCCATTTTCAAAACAAACCATTTTCAACTCTTTTCAAAATCAATCATAACATGCCAATTTCATCCCTTTTCTTTGAAATCAATCAAAATGTATCAAATTCAACATCAAGCCTCCTCAACTCACACATTGACACATTACCACAATTTACCAAAATCACTATTTCATCATTTTAACCCACTTCACCTAAGTGGCTCAAACTCAAACACATTGACATATCATATACTATACCTCATGCCAATTCTCAACAACACCAATTCCAATAAATCATTATTGTACACAATCAACATCATACTCACCATCAACATGGTTCAACCCACAATTCAACCATAACCAATCATCAAGCATATATCACAACATGCATATTTCTTATACATCATACCACCAAGGCATCAATAATCATCATCACATATATGACCACATCATATATCTCAATCATTCAACAACATCAACAATTCAATGCCTATCTTAGGGCCTCTAGCCTAAGTATTTCCAACCACATTACATATTAGATACGGGAAACCGAAACCATACCTTAGCCGAATTTCCCAAGCTCCACCGGAGCACTTCCAAATCACTTATCCACAAGCTCTCAAGGCTTCAACACCTCCAAGAACAGATTTTTCACCACCAAACCCTTTCTAAGCTTTTCAAAGTCACCAATTAAGCTCCAATATTCACATATACACAACCTAAGCCACAACCATCATACCCATACACAACATCTCAAAACCCAAACATCATAAAACAACAAAATACACTAGGGTTGAGAATCTTACCACACCCAAGGTCCAAGGAGACAAGATTAACCTTCTCCTTCAAGAGAGTTGGGTCCTATAACATCAAAGAACCCAAAATCTCAACATTTCACCCATGAAACTCGAAAATAAGGGCTGGAATTTCGAACAGAAACTTGTGGCTTACCTCAAGATTAATTGTATGGGTTTTGTAGAGCTCTCCGCGGTGAACGCGTGGCCGCAAACGGAGCGGCAATCGGAGCTCTAGATCAAAAGTTATGGTGATTTGAAGATCAACCAAGGGAGAGAACTTGAGAGAGTGTTCTTCCTCCCTTTCTCTCTAAGTTCAGCGTGTTTTTGAGTGTTGTGAGGAGAGAGAGTGCTGAAAACTAGGGTTTTGGTTTAGTTATGTTGGGCCAAGGGCCCACTTTGGGTCCGGTTGGCCCGGTTTGGCCCGTTCGGTCCAATCTTGGTCCGAATTCTATAAAATTGGTACCAAAATTCTCGTCTCAGTCTCTTCTATCACATTTAGCCATAAAAATCACATTTTAGGCTTTCTAGAATAAATTCTCATTTATGGGTTAATTAGCCGTTAATTAACCGGGTTTTACAGTATCTGCCCCGACCTTAGGGACCAAAATAAAACCATTCATATCTATTTTGCACATCTCAATATTTTCAGGATTAAATGCATTGGTGTCAACTGTCATCGGCTTGACTCCAAGATTATACATCCTGAACTCCACATGCATCTCATCATAGTAACATGTACTATTATCAGCAGGAACTTCTTCCACTCCTCCATCTTCGTTCCAGAAAATCAACTTTTGATGTAAAGTGGATGGAATAGAACCTATTCCATGAATCCAATCACGTCTCATAAGCAAGTTAAAACCAGCCTCTGAAGGAACCACAACAAATAGAGTTGGCCTATTGATAGAACCAACCTCAATTGACAGCAGAACCACACCTTTAACAGAAGAAGTCCTTCCATTAAAATCTGTTACCCCAATGCTACTTTTAATCAGATCTTTTTCAGTCTTTCTAAGCCTTCCCATCATTCTCTCAGGCATGAGATTAACAGCAGCTCCCCCGTCAACCAAAATCTTATTTACGATCCTTTCATCAAGACGAGCCTTGATGTGCAGTGGATGCAAATGTTCCTTATAATTTTCAGTAGACTTCTCAAGCAATCCTCCACCACACATATTGTCATCTAACAATAAAGCATTCGCTTCCAGGAAAGACATCATAACAATCATCTTCTAATGACTCTACTTCCTGGACTTGACTATACTTCTCAGACAGTATTGACACCACAGCTATAGGTTGCTTAACATCAAATATTGCTTCTAAGCTGTCATCAAAACCAGTGTCAAAATTATCAGTAATTAAATCTTCATCCTTTTCTCCCTTGTTTTCAACCATTACCTTCTTCCTAGCAAGATTCTTCTTTACATTTTTATTGCATTTAGGGTGATTAGAAGAATTTCCTGTTTCTGTAGACTTGACCATGGTTGGCAAAGGAGGAAAATCTACTCATGTCCCTTGTATGAATCCAAAGGAACATACTCAGGTATATTCTCTTTTTGCTCAAAAGTTGTTAAAGGAGAATATTTTGGAATAGTTTGACAATTTGGCCAAGAAGAATAATTAAGAACCTGCTGCATGTTAGGATTATAGCAAGAATAAATTGGCTTTGAGGGGATAGGCATATTTTTTGGAATATATATACTACCTCTGTCTTGTGTATGATTCATGTTCCATAACTAAGACTCGTAGTACCTGGGCTTAAAAGGTCTAGGCTTCACCCATTTGTTTTTTCCTCTTGCAAAAGCAGTAGATTGATTTTGCACATTTTTCATATTCTGGACCCATTTATTGTTTGAAATTTTGGTGGGAGGAACTTTTGCCTTTTGAGAAAATTCATTAGGTTTTCCATCAATCATGACTACAGTCTTCATCTTCTGGTTGACGGGTTGTACCCCAGTGTTGTTGACACACTTGTTCAAAGGAGTTTGACCGCCCAACTTTTATTTTTCCTCGGCTATCTTCCGCTTTAGCTCGTTAGTTTCATTTTCATTTTCAGCAATCTTCTTTCTCAACTCAGCCTTTTCTTTCTCTTCAACTTTGTACTTTTCAAACTCTTTTGCAGCTTCCTTGTCAAAAACAGCATTGCACTTTGGGCACATAGCAATGGTGCTGTCAAATTTTTTATTTCTCAACAAAAAATCTAAAAGATCCTCACCAGGACGAGGATAAACTGGCTTCTTGTCTCGCTAAAAAATTCTCAGGTCTTTATTTTTATCTTTAGCACTAACCATTGTGGCATCAACTTCTACCATGTTGACTGACAAATTGAAAGGCTCAACGTAATTTGAGTCAGCAGCAGATGGTTTAGTATCCACCTTCATAGTAGTTTTATCCTCAAACTTCAACCTTCCCTCCTCAATTGCTTTTTGTATCAAGTCCCTGAAATGGACGCAATTATTAGTGGTGTGCGAAAATACCTGATGAAACTTACAAAATCTCTTATTCTTTATTTCATCAGCTGCAGGCATCTTTTTTCCTTTTGGTAAAATAAGCTGCTTATCTTTTAATAAAACCTCAAATATTTGATCTGCTTTAGAAATATCAAAAGAATAAGTCTTATTTTCAACTTTAGAATAAGAAGAAACTTTTTTTTCCTTTAACAGGCTTCAAAGATTTGCATACATAAGGAGGACCCCATGTAATTCGGTAATATAAATCTCTTTCTCATCTGAATCACTACTATCGGAAAAACAATCAACATATGCAACCTTTTTTGAACCCTTTTTAAAATTTTCTTTTTCTTTCTTAATTTTCTCTATCTGTCTTACTCTCTCAGCTAATTGGGAAAGATCTAAAGTATGTTGATTAACAAGTTTCTTCCTAACTCCAAATTCTAGCCCTTTAGTAGCCATTTTGACAACTTCAGATTTTGGAATCGGAGTAAAACATTTGTTTCTCATGTTTCTAAACTGTGCCAAATAAGTGTCAATGGATTCTTCCTCTGCAGGTTTGACAGAGAATAAATCTATAAGACTAACTTTTAATTCACTTCAAAAAAATTGATCATGAAAATTTCTTTCTAACTGTGCCCAAGAATGAATAGAATTTGGTCTCAAGTTGGAGAACCATGTAAATGCATTTTTTGTTAAAGAAGAAGGAAAATATCTCATCTTGAGATATTTATTAGAAGCTGCTTCCCCAATTTCAACAGTATATCGAACAATATGCTCTACTGTAGACTCATTTTCTTCTCCAGAAAATTCTGTAAGAGATTTTGGAATTTTCCAACCTCTTGGAAGCTCTGCCTGTTGGACACATTCAGGAAAAGCAGACACAAAATATGGCATATTTAAGCAACCAACATTAAACCCCAAACGGTTTACAACTTGTTCGACATTTCTTGCTAGATTATAATGCCCCCCTAAGTTGTTTTGCCTAAGTCTTTCCAACATATCATCAGCATTTTGACCATGTCTAGGCATGTGAACATCATAATTAGGAATCGCTCCACCGTTCTGATTTACATTATCAAATCTTAAACCCTGGTTGTCATTTTCTTCTAAATTTACCACAGTAGCAATCCTATTAACTTGCCTATTTAATTGTTCAATTCTAGTGTTTGTGTTTTCTAAAAGAGGATTTAAAACTGTCACCATTTGATGAGTTAACATGTTTACTAGACCATGGTGGCTTTCATCCATCTGTTGCCAATATTTGCTAAAGATTCCACGGTTTGACTAGGTTGGTTAATAGGCATTGCTCTTGACATGTCAGGAAATACAGGTCTGGAGTTTTCTACCCTAGTGACAGTGGATGTAGTAGAATTAGATGCACTATTATTTCTTGTATTAATAGTATGTAAAAAATTTTGTTGTGATATGTGTGAACCTGACACCCCAGAAACAGGTACATTTGACATGCCATATGGATTTTGATAAATAAGATTTTGAAAAGTTGAGTAGAGAGGCACAGGCAATCCTTGTGTCACCATGGAGGGGACATGCCCCGGTGGCAAGCCATATGGCGACCACCCGACGGTATTTATGTGAGTTGCATTTAACCCTATATAGGCATGGCCAACGCCATCATGCCTCACTGACAGCAAGGTAGGCTCTACATTTGAAATCATAGGAGAATTTTCGGATTCATTTCCTCTAGTCTCATCGTAGGAAGTAGAAGAAGATGCTGCAGAAATATTTGACATGTCAACTGACGCTGATTTCCTTGGCTCTGGACGCACGAACTTACCACTGCGCAACCACATGCAAATTCAAAATTCCTGGTTTTTCTTTTGACAATTACAATCTATTGACAATGTCCCACTGGCCGTGCCAATTTGTTTTACTCAAATTTTTTGTTAATGTTTAAAATAAAATGTGGGTATCTCAATGTCGCAATTGTAACGTCAAATAAAATTAAAAGGTATAAAAGTAACAAATAAACATATAAATGCAAGGTGTCGATAGTGAAGTAAATTGCAAAAATTGAAACAAATAGGAAATTAAAAAGAAGATGAAGGAAGAAACATGAACGTAAAAGAGAAGAAGACGTAAAAATAGAGGAATTTTATTAATAAAAATTGGGAAAAAACAAAGTACAAGTGTTTGAGTTCAGAGGAATTACTTAAGATTCCCAATTTTACTCTGTGATGCCAAGGGGCTGAGAGCGTTTTGAGTTTCTAAGTGTTTTCCAAGAAGAACTGAACTGCCTACAATGTGTTCTTAAAACTTTATTTATAGACTAACCTATTGTCAGCTGACAGTTACCATTTGTACACCACTTGCGAAAAATTTGAATTTCCCGTAACTGTTCCCACACCTCTTGTGAATTTCAAAAATCAAATAGATAGCCAACTGTCAAATGATCTAATTTAATTTAAAATAGATATACATATTATATATGGAGACATTACCATGTAACTAATTATTTCTTTTTATAATTTTCTTATAAAAATTATATTTCGTCTAAGACCTGGTGATACAGTGGTGAATCCAAGAGAGGAATGCAAGGCTATCACCTTGATAAGTGGATAAGTGACAAGTATGGAAGCACAAGTTAATGAGGAGCCAGTTGAAAAAGAAGTTCCAGAGGAAAAGAAAGAGGAGGTGGAACATGCCCCTCCTAGCGTGCAGATAATCCTTTCCCAGTCTCTCTTGATACTCATCCTACATTGCCTAAGGAGCCTGAGTACAAGTCTAAAATGCCATATCCTCAGAGACTTCAAAAGGAGACCAAGGACAAGCAATTTTCAAGGTTCTTGGAAGTTTTCAAAAAGTTACAAATTAATATTCCTTTTGCTGAGGTTTTGGAGCTAATGCCTCTCTATGTTAAATTCATGAAGGAGTTATTGTCAAAGAAGAAGCCTTTAAAGGGAGATGAGACAGTGGTCTTGACTAAGGAATGTAGTGCCATAATTCAGAATAACTTGCCAAGGAAGATGCCAGATCCAGGGAGCTTTCAAATTTCATGCACTATTGGGAGCACAACCTTTGAGAAAGTGTTATGTGATCTGGGAGCAAGCATCAATTTAATGCCCTTGTTTGTGATGAAGAAGTTGCAAATCCAAAAGGCACAATCCACAAGGATAGCATTACAGATGGCAGACAAATCTATAAAGCCTGCATATAGATTAGTGGAGAATGTCTTGGTCAAAGTGGGTAAGTTCTTCCTCCCAGCAGATTTTATGATTCTTGACATGGGGGAGGATGAGAATGCCTCTATAATTCTAGGAAGATCATTTCTAGCCACTAGGAGAGCTCTAATTGATGTGGAAGAAGGTGAATTAGTGCTTAGAGTGCATAATGAGCAACTGGTCTTTCATGTCTTCAAAGATATACATTCAGCAGGTGAAGAAGAGAGGTGCATGCAGACGGAGCTTATTGATCCAAACATTCAAGAACCCCCTGATAATACACAGCAAAAACTGCAGCTCAAACCTCCTTTGGTGACAACCAATAAAATTTTTCCTGACATCAAACCTAAGTTTGGTGTCGGAAATGCATCATCCACTAAAGCAGAGGCTCCTAAAAAGAAGAAAGTACCCAGAGAATGGAGAAACAAAAATATTTTCACTGAAGACTTCTCCCCGGGAATGAAGGTGGTGTTGACTAGCAATCCAGTGTTGACTTATACAGTAAACAGAATCATCTCTCTGGAGCATATTGAGCTACTTTATGGGGACACAAGGAGAAGATTCACAGTGAGGGGTGAAGAGCTGAGCCCTATGATCCTCCTCTTTAGAGGAGCTGACCGTCAAGCTAGTGACGGTAAAAAAGCGCTTGTCGGGAGGCAACCCGATAATTTTGTATCCTTAGTTTATTTTATGTTGCATTGATTTTATTATTTATTTGATTTTTATTGAGTTTTTACTATTTTTCCTTTGTTTTACATGTGTTTTGATCATTGATGAGCGGATAATTTGTACGCTTTTTGGCATTGTTTTTAGTATGTTTTTAGTATCTTTTAGTTAGTTTTTAGTATATTTTTATTAGTTTTTAATTAAAATTCACTTTTCTGGACTTTACTATGAGTTTGTGTGTTTTTCTGTGATTTCAGGTATTTTCTGGCTGAAATTGAGGGTCCTGAGCAAAAATCTGATCCAGAGACTGAAAAGGACTGCAGATGTTGTTGGATTCTGACCTCCCTGCACTCGAAGTGGATTTTCTGGAGCTACAGAAGCCCAATTGGCGCGCGCTCAACGGCATTGGAAAGTAGACATCCTGGGCTTTCCAGCAATATATAATAGTCCATACTTTGCCCAAGATTTGATGACCCAAACCGGCGCTCAAAGTCACCTACAGAAATTCCAGCGTTAAACGCCGGAACTGGCATAAAATTCGGAGTTAAACGCCCAAACTGGCATGAAAGCTGGCGTTTAACTCCAGAAAAGGTCTCTACACGAAATTCCTTCATTGCTCAGCCCAAGCACACACCAAGTGGGCCCGGAAGTGGATTTTTCTGTCATTTACTCATTTCTGTAAACCTTAGGACACTAGTTTACTATTAATAGGATCTTTTGACATTGTATCCGTACCTTATGACCTCATAACATTTCTTACACGTTTCTTTCCACAGTATGAGTCTCTAAACCCCATGGTTGGGGGTGAGGAGCTGATGAGCGGATAATTTGTATACTTTTTGGCATTGTTTTTAGTATGTTTTTAGTATCTTTTAGTTAGTTTTTATTATATTTTTATTAGTTTTTAGTTAAAATTCACTTTTCTGGACTTTACTATGAGTTTGTGTGTTTTTCTGTGATTTCAGGTATTTTCTGGCTGAAATTGAGGGACCTGAGCAAAAATCTGATTCTGAGACTCAAAAGGACTGCAGATGCTGTTGGATTCTGACCTCCCTGCACTCGAAGCGGATTTTCTGGAGCTACAGAAGCCCAATTGGAGCGCTCTCAACGGCGTTGGAAAGTAGACATCCTGGGCTTTCCAGAAATATATAATAGTCCATACTTTGCCCAAGATTTGATGGCCCAAACTGGCGTTCAAAGTCACCTCAAGAAATTCCAGCGTTAAACGCCGGAACTGGCACCTAATTGGGAGTTAAACGCCCAAACTGGCACTAAAGCTGGCGTTTAACTCCAAGGAGAGTCTCTACACGAAATTTCTTCATTGCTCAGCCCAAGCACACACCAAGTGGGCCCGGAAGTGGATTTTTATGTCATTTACTCATCTATGTACTAGTTTTCTATAAGTAGGACCTTTTACTATTGTATGAGCATCTTTTGATCAATTTTAGATCGAGAGAAAACTTTGGTAGCTATCTTTGTTTTATGCTATCTGAGACCTTTGGGAGGCTGGCCATTCGGCCATGCCTAGACCCTGTTCTTATGTATTTTCAACGGTGGAGTTTCTACACACCATAGATTAAGGTGTGGAGCTCTGCTGTACCTCGAGTATTAATGCAATTACTATTGTTCTTCCATTCAAATTCCACTTGTTCTTTATCGAAGATATCACTTGTTCTTCAACATGATGAAGGTGATGATTGACGCCCATCACCATTCTCACTCATGAACAAGGTGACTGACAACCATTCTTGTTCTACACGCATCCGAGGCTTAGTGAATATCTCTTGGATTTCTGATTGCATGATGCATGGTTGATCGCCTGACAACCGAGTGCTCGCCTGACAAACGAGCCAGCCATTCCGTGAGATCAGAGTCTTCGTGGTATAGGCAAGAACTGATGGCAGCATTCAAGAGAATCCGGAAGGTCTAACCTTGTCTGTGGTATTCTGAGTAGGATTCAATGATTGAATGACTGTGACGTGCTTCAAACCTGTAACCTACTGGGCGTTAGTGACAGACGCAAAAGAGTTATTCTATTCCGGTAGGGGAGGGAACCAAACCGGTGATTGGCAGCACTGTGACAGAGTGTGTGCATTAGCTTTCACTGCGCGGATGGGAGGTAGCTGCTGACAACAGTGAGACCCTATACGAGCTTGCCATGGAAAGGAGTAAGAAAGGATTGGATGAAGGCTGTAGGAAAGCAGAGAGACGGAAGGGAAGGCATCTTCATACACTTGTCTGAAGCTCATACACCAATGATATACATAAGTATCACTATCTTTATCTTCTATGTTATTTTCGTTCATCACCATATATATCTGAGTTTGCCTGACTAAGATTTACAAGATGACCATAGCTTGCTTCATTACTAACAATCTCCGTGGGATCGACCCTTACTCACGTAAGGTTTATTACTTGGACGACCCAGTGCACTTGCTGGTTAGTTGTGCGAAGTTGTGTAATGCCATGGTATTGAGCGCACCAAGTTTTTGGAGCCATTACCAGGGATTATGAGAGTTGTGAAAAAGTATAGTTCACAATTTCGCGCACCAAGTTTTTGGCGCCGTTGCCGGGGATTGTTCTAGTTTTGAGCAAGCCTTTGGTAACATCAGAGCCAAGATCCGGCAACAACATCAAATTTTTGGTGTTATTGCCCGGGATTGTTTAGGCTGGACAACTGACGGTTCATCTTGTTGCTTAGATTAGGTTTTTTTCGAAATTCTTGAAGATGAATTCTAGAGTTTCATGATGATTTGTTGAAATCTGGCTGGCTGAGAAGCCATGTCTAATCTGATTGGACCGAGGTTTCAACTTATCACCACAAGAGCTTGTTGATTTCGTATCAATCTTGCTTTTGGAGCAGTGATTTGCTAAGGCTTGGCTGACCTTTGGTCATGTCTAGTGTTTTGGACCGAAGCTTTCCTTGAAAGCTTGGCTGGCTGTGAAGCCATGTCTAATTCCTGGACCGGAGTCTTAGACTAGCATTGCACTGATTCCTGGAATTCTCATTAAGAATTTTGATACCTTTTTTCCACTTAATTTTCGAAAAAATACAAAAAATTTGCAAAATCATAAAAATCCAAAAATATTTCTTGTTTGAGTCTAGAGTCTCATCTTAAGTTTGGTGTCAAATGCATGTTTTTGTTATATTTTTCGAATCCATGCATATATTTTGTGTTCTAATCTTTGAATTCTATTGACTTGAAGTATTTTGTGTGTCTCATATGCATTCTCATATTGTTAGTGTCAGTAGTACACAAACTGCTAAGTTTGGTGTCTTGCATGCATTGTTATTTGATTCTTGTTGCATTTTGATTATTAAAAATCCAAAAATATTTTTTTAATTTGTGTCTTTTCAAGTCAATGATACAAGGAATTGAAGATTTAGAACATACTGCAGAGGAATTATACAGAAAAAGCTGAGCATTCAAAAATGCCCAGTGAAGAAGGCAGACTGGCGTTTAAACGCCAGCCAGGGCACCTGGTTGGGCGTTTAACGCCCAAAAAGGTAGCATTTTGGGCGTTAAACGCCAGAATGTATACCATTCTGGGCGTTTAACGCCAGGATGGTGCTAGGAGGAAGATTTTGTTTTCAAAATCAATTTTTTTTTTCAAGTTTTCAAAGTTTTTCAAAACCAAATCTTTTTCAAATCATATCTTTTCAATCAAAATGTTTTCAAAATCAATTTCTTTCCTTTTTCAAAGATACTTACTAACAATTAATGATTTGATTGAACATTTTTTGCCTTTTCTATTAAGGAAGGTTTTATGAATCATATCTTTTCTTGTTAGGCAAGTCATTAGTTTTTAAAATCAAATCTTTTCAAATTATTTTCAAATCATATCTTTTAAAATTGTTTTTAAACCATATCTTTTAAAATTGTTTTCAAATCATATCTTTTCAATCATATCTTTTTAAAACCATAACTTTTCAATCAATTTTTTTTCAATCACATCTTTTTCAAAATAGTTTTCAATCAAATCTTTTTAATTTATAATTTCAAATTCTTTTTCAAAAATCACTTGATTTCTTTCTCACTTTGAATTTTCGAAAATTATCAATCAAATTTTCAAAATGTTTTCAAAATCTTTTGATTGAATTTTCGAAAATTCTCTTCCCTCCTTCCCACATCCTTCTATTTATGGAGTACTACTCCTTCTAAATGCACAATTCGAACCTTATCTAATTAAAGTTCGAATTCTCCTTCTCCTTCTTCTTTCTATTTCTCTTTTCCTCTGACATTTCAAGGAATCTCTATACTGTGACATAGAGGATTCCACATTCTCTTTTTCTCTTCTCTTTCTTATGAGCAGAAGCAGAGACAAAGGCATTCTTGTTGAAACTGACCCTGAACCTGAGAGAACCTTGAAGCGAAAGCTAAGAGAGGCCAAAGCACAACTCTCTTTAGAGGACTTGACCGAATTCTTCAAGGAAGAAGACATGGCAGCCGAAAACAACAACAATGCCAACAATGCAAGGAAGGTGCTGGGTGACTTTACTGCACCTACTCCTGATTTCTATGGGAGAAGCATCTCTATCCCTGCCATTGGAGCAAACAACTTTGAGCTAAAGCCTCAATTAGTTTCTCTAATGCAACAGAATTGCAAGTTCCATGGACTTCCAATGGAAGATCCTCATCAGTTTTTAGCTGAATTCTTGCAAATCTGTGACACAGTCAAGACTAATGGGGTTAACCCTGAAGTCTATAGACTGATGCTATTCCCTTTTGCTGTAAGAGACAGAGCTAGAATATGGTTGGATTCTCAACCTAAGGAAAGCCTGGACTCTTGGGAAAAGCTAGTCAACGCCTTCTTGGCAAAGTTCTTTCCACCACAAAGATGGAGTAAGCTTAGAGTGGAAGTCCAAACCTTCAGACAGAAGGATGGAGAATCCCTCTATGAAGCTTGGGAAAGATACAAACAATTAATCAGAAGATGTCCTTCAGACATGCTTTCTGAATGGAGCATCATAGGTATTTTCTATGATGGTCTCTCTGAACTATCCAAGATGTCCTTGGATAGCTCGGCAGGAGGATCTCTTCATCTGAAGAAGACGCCTGCAGAAGCTCAGGAACTGATTGAAATGGTTGCAAATAACCAATTCATGTACACTTCTGAAAGGAATCCTGTGAACAATGGGACTAATCAGAAGAAAGGAGTTCTTGAGATTGACACTCTGAATGCCATATTGGCTCAGAACAAGATATTGACTCAACAAGTCAATTTGATTTCTCAAAGTCTGTCTGGAATGCAAAATGCACCAAACAGTACTAAGGAAGCTTCATCTGAGGAAGAAGCTTATGATCCTGAGAACCCTTCAATAGAAGAGGTGAATTACCTAGGAGAACCCTATGGAAACACCTACAATTCTTCATGGAGAAATCACCCAAATTTCTCATGGAAGAATCAAGAGAGACCCCAACAAGGTTTCAATAACAATAATGGTGGAAGAAACAGGCCTGGTAACAACAAGCCTTTTCCATCATTTTCTCAGCAACAGACAGAGAGTTCTAAGCAGAGTACTTCTGACTTAGCAACAATGGTCTCTGATCTAATAAAGACCACTCAAAGTTTCATGAATGAAACAAGGTCCTCCATCAGAAATTTGGAAGGACAAGTGGGTCAGCTGAGCAAGAAAGTTACTGAACTCCCTCCTAGCACTCTCCCAAGTAATACAGAAGAAAATCCAAAGGGAGAGTGCAAGGCCATTAACATGGCCGAATTCTGGGAGGAAAGAAAGGAGGTGGACGCCACTGAGGAAGACCTCAGTGGGCGTGTACCAACCTCCTCTGAGTTCCTCAATGAGGAATAATGGGAATCTGAGGCTCAAATTGAGACCATAGAGATTCCATTGGACTTACTTCTGCCATTCATGAGCTCTGATGAGTATTCCTCCTCTGAAGAGGATGAGTATGTCACTGAAGAGCAAGTTGCTAAATACCTTGGAGCAATCATGAAGCTAAATGACAAGTTATTTGGAAATGAGACTTGGGAAGATGAACCTCCCTTGCTCACCAAAGAACTGGATGACTTGTCTAGGCATAAACTGCCCCAAAAGAGGCAGGATCCTGGGAAGTTTTCTACACCTTGTACCATAGGTACCATGACCTTCAAGAAGGCCTTGTGTGACCTAGGGTCAAGTGTAAACCTCATGCCCCTCTCTGTAATGGAGAAATTAGGGATCCTTGAGGTGCAAGCTGCAAAAATCTCATTGGAGATGGCAGACAATTCAAGAAAACAAGCTCATGGACTTGTAGAGAATGTTTTGGTGAAGATTGAAGACCATTACATCCCTACTGACTTCATAGTCCTAGAGACTGGGAAGTGCATGGATGAATCTATCATCCTTGGCAGACCCTTCCTAGCCACAGCAAAGGCTGTGATTGATGTTGATAGAGGAGAGTTGATCATTCAAGTGAATGAAGAATCCTTGGTGTTTAAGGCCCAAGGATATCCCTCTGTCATCATGGAGAGGAAGCATGAAGAGCTTCTCTCAAAACAGAGCCAAGCAAAGCCCCCACAGTCAAACTCTAAGTTTGGTGTTGGGAGGCCACAACCAAACTCTAAGTTTGGTGTTGAAACCCCACATTCAAACTCTAAGTTTGGTGTTGGGAGGTTTCAACAAGGTTCTGAGTGTTTCTGAGGCTCCATGGGAGTCCTCTGTCAAGCTAATGACATTAAAGAAGCGCTTGTTGGGAGGCAACCCAATGTTTTATAATTAATTATTTTCTTTTGTTATTTTATCTTTTTTGTAGGTTGATGATCATAAGAAGTCACAAAAATAATGAAAAAAGCAAAAAACAGAATGAAAAACAGGAAGAAAAATAGCACACCCTGGAGGAAGAAGCTGCTGGCGTTCAAACGCCAGTAAGCCTTGCTGTTGGGCGTTTAACGCCCAGTCTGGCACCATTCTGGGCGTTTAACGCCAGAAAGGGGCACCAGACTGGCGTTAAACGCCAGTAAAGGGCAAGAACCTGGCGTTAAACGCCAGGAATGGGCACCAGCCCGGCGTTTAACGCCAGAAATGGCTCAAAACGTGATTTTGAGCAACTTTTGGTGCAGGGATGACTTTTCCTTGACACTACAGGATCTGTGGACCCCACAGGACCCTACCATCACTCTCTCTCTTCTTCCCCCATTCACCAATCACCTCAATACCTCTTCCCCAAAAACCCCTCACCCATCAAATCCCATCTTTCTCTTCACCACTCACATCCATCCTTCATAAAACCCCACCAACCTCACCCTTCAAATTCAAACCACTTTCCCTCCCAAACCCACCCTAATGGCCGAACCTTTACCCCCCTCTTTCCTATAAATACCCTTCTTCAACCCTTCATTTTCACACAACCTAAACACCCTTTCTTACCCTTCTTGGCCGAAACACTACCACCTCCCCTCTTGCTCATTTCTTCTTCTTCTACTCCCTTCTTTCTTCTTTTGCTCGAGGACGAGCAAACATTTTAAGTTTGGTGTGGTAAAAGCACTGCTTTTTCATTTTTCCATAACCATTTATGGCATCCAAGGCCGGAGAAACCTCTAGAAAGAGGAAAGGGAAGGCAAAAGCTTCCACCTCCGAGTCATGGGAGATGGATAGATTCCTCTCAAGGGTGCATCAAGACCACTTTTATGAAGTTGTGGCCTTGAAGAAGGTGATCCCCGAAGTCCCCTTTTCACTCAAAAAGGGTGAATATCCGGAGATCCGCCATGAGATCCGAAGAAGAGGTTGGGAAGTTCTTACCAACCCCATTCAACAAGTCAGAATCTTGATGGTTCAAGAGTTCTATGCCAATGCATGGATCACAAAGAACCATGACCAAAGTGTGAACCCGAATCCAAAGAATTATCTCACTATGGTTCGGGGGAAATACTTGGATTTTAGTCCGGAGAGTGTGAGGGTGGCGTTCAACTTGCCTATGATGCAAGGAGATGAGCATCCTTACACTAGAAGGGTCAACTTTGATCAAAGGTTGGACCAAGTCCTCACAGTCATATGTGAAGAGGGCGCACAATGGAAGCAAGATTCAAGAGGAAAGCCGGTCCAATTGAGAAGGCATGACCTCAAGCCCGTGGCTAGAGGATGGTTAGAGTTCATACAACGCTCAATCATCCCCACTAGCAACCGGTCCGAAGTTACCATAGACCGGGCCATCATGATCCATAGTATCATGATTGGAGAAGAAATAGAGGTTCATGAGGTTATAGCCCAAGAACTCTATAAGGTGGCGGACAAGACCTCCACCTTGGCAAGGTTAGCCTTTCCTCATCTCATCTGTCACCTCTGTTATTCAGTTGGAGTTGACATAGAAGGAGACATTCCCATTGATGAGGACAAGCCCATCACTAAGAAAAGGATGGAGTACACAAGAGACCTCACTCATCATGAGATCCCTGAGATTCCTCAAGGGATGAATTTTCCTCCACAAAACTATTGGGAGCAACTAAACACCTCCCTAGGAGAGTTGAGTTCCAACATGGGACAACTGAGGGTGGAGCATCAAGAACACTCCATCATCCTTCATGAAATTAGAGAAGATCAAAGAATCATGAGGGAGGAGCAACAAAGACAAGGAAGAGACATTGAGGAGCTCAAGCACTCCATAGGACCTTCAAGAGGAAGGAAGAGCCGCCATCACTAAGGTGGACCCGTTCCTTGATTTCCTTGTTCTTTATTCTTCTGTTTTTCGATTTTTATGCTTTATGTTTATCCATGTTTGTGTCTTGTGATCATTAGTGTCTTAGTGTCTATGCCTTAAAGTTATGAATGTCCTATGAATCCATCACCTTTCTTTAATAAAAATGTGCTTAATTGAAAAGGAAAGAATTGCATGAATTCTGAATTTTATAGCAGTTTAATTATCTTGATGTGGTGGCAACACTTTTGTTCTCTGAATGTATGCTTGAACAGTGCATATGTCTTTTGAATTTGTGGTTCATGAATGTTGGCTCTTGAAAGAATGATGAAAAAGGAGACATGTTACTGAGGATCTGAAAAATCAATAAAATGATTCTTAAAGCAAGAAAAAGCATTTCAAAAAGAAAGAAAAAGAAAAAAAAAAGAAAGAATAAGAGTTGTGATCCAAGGCAAATAAGAGTGTGCTTAAGAACCCTGGACACCTCTAATTGGGGACTTTAGCAAAGCTGAGTCACAATCTGAAAGGTTCACCCAATTATGTGTCTGTGGCATGTATGTATCCGGTGGTAATACTGGAAGACAGAGTGCTTTGGGCCACAGCCAAGACTCAATAAATAGCTATGTTCAAGAATCATCATACTTTACTAAGAGAATCATTAACACTATCTGGATTCTAAGTTCCTAAAGAAGCCAACCATTCTGGATTACAAGGGATAGAGTGAGATGCCAAAACTATTCAGAGACAAAAAGCTAAAAGCCCCGCTCATCTAATTAACACTGATCTTCATAGATGTTTTTGGAGTTCATTGCATATTCTCTTCTTTTTTATCTTATTTGATTTTCAGTTGCTTGAGGACAAGCAACAATTTAAGTTTGGTGTTGTGATGAGCGGATAATTTGTATACTTTTTGGCATTGTTTTAGTATGTTTTTAGTATCTTTTAGTTAGTTTTTATTATATTTTTATTAGTTTTTAGTTAAAATTCACTTTTCTGGACTTTACTATGAGTTTGTGTGTTTTTCTGTGATTTCAGGTATTTCTGGCTGAAATTGAGGGACCTGAGCAAAATCTGATTCTGAGACTCAAAAGGACTGCAGATGCTGTTGGATTCTGACCTCCCTGCACTCGAAGCGGATTTTCTGGAGCTACAGAAGCCCAATTGGAGCGCTCTCAACGGCGTTGGAAAGTAGACATCCTGGGCTTTCCAGCAATATATAATAGTCCATACTTTGCCCAAGATTTGATGGCCCAAACCGGCGTTCAAAGTCACCTCAAGAAATTCCAGCGTTAAACGCCGGAACTGGCACCTAATTGGGAGTTAAACGCCCAAACTGGCACTAAAGCTGGCGTTTAACTCCAAGGAGAGTCTCTACACGAAATTTCTTCATTGCTCAGCCCAAGCACACACCAAGTGGGCCCGGAAGTGGATTTTTATGTCATTTACTCATCTATGTACTAGTTTTCTATAAGTAGGACCTTTTACTATTGTATGAGCATCTTTTGATCAATTTTAGATCGAGAGAAGACTTTGGTAGCTATCTTTGTTTTATGCTATCTTAGACCTTTGGGAGGCTGGCCATTCGGCCATGCCTAGACCCTGTTCTTATGTATTTTCAACGGTGGAGTTTCTACACACCATAGATTAAGGTGTGGAGCTCTGCTGTACCTCGAGTATTAATGCAATTACTATTGTTCTTCCATTCAAATTCCACTTGTTCTTTATCGAAGATATCACTTGTTCTTCAACATGATGAAGGTGATGATTGACGCCCATCACCATTCTCACTCATGAACAAGGTGACTGACAACCATTCTTGTTCTACACGCATCCGAGGCTTAGTGAATATCTCTTGGATTTCTGATTGCATGATGCATGGTTGATCGCCTGACAACCGAGTGCTCGCCTGACAAACGAGCCAGCCATTCCGTGAGATCAGAGTCTTCGTGGTATAGGCAAGAACTGATGGCAGCATTCAAGAGAATCCGGAAGGTCTAACCTTGTCTGTGGTATTCTGAGTAGGATTCAATGATTGAATGACTGTGACGTGCTTCAAACCTGTAACCTACTGGGCGTTAGTGACAGACGCAAAAGAGTTATTCTATTCCGGTAGGGGAGGAACCAAACCGGTGATTGGCAGCACTGTGACAGAGTGTGTGCATTAGCTTTCACTGCGCGGATGGGAGGTAGCTGCTGACAACAGTGAGACCCTATACGAGCTTGCCATGGAAAGGAGTAAGGGATGAAGGCTGTAGGAAAGCAGAGAGACGGAAGGGAAGGCATCTTCATACACTTGTCTGAAGCTCATACACCAATGATATACATAAGTATCACTATCTTTATCTTCTATGTTATTTTCGTTCATCACCATATATATCTGAGTTTGCCTGACTAAGATTTACAAGATGACCATAGCTTGCTTCATTACTAACAATCTCCGTGGGATCGACCCTTACTCACGTAAGGTTTATTACTTGGACGACCCAGTGCACTTGCTGGTAGTTGTGCGAAGTTGTGTAATGCCATGGTATTGAGCGCACCAAGTTTTTGGAGCCATTACCAGGGATTATGAGAGTTGTGAAAAAGTATAGTTCACAATTTCGCGCACCAAGTTTTTGGCGCCGTTGCCGGGGATTGTTCTAGTTTTGAGCAAGCCTTTGGTAACATCAGAGCCAAGATCCGGCAACAACATCAAATTTTTGGTGTTATTGCCCGGGATTGTTTAGGCTGGACAACTGACGGTTCATCTTGTTGCTTAGATTAGGTTTTTTTCGAAATTCTTGAAGATGAATTCTAGAGTTTCATGATGATTTGTTGAAATCTGGCTGGCTGAGAAGCCATGTCTAATCTGATTGGACCGAGGTTTCAACTTATCACCACAAGAGCTTGTTGATTTCGTATCAATCTTGCTTTTGGAGCAGTGATTTGCTAAGGCTTGGCAGACCTTT
Source organism: Arachis stenosperma (assembly GCF_014773155.1). Taxonomy (NCBI): domain Eukaryota; kingdom Viridiplantae; phylum Streptophyta; class Magnoliopsida; order Fabales; family Fabaceae; genus Arachis; species Arachis stenosperma. Next base: position 30,616,931 of record NC_080381.1, on the reverse strand, counting down.
GGTCATGTCTAGTGTTTTGGACCGAAGCTTTCCTTGAAAGCTTGGCTGGCTGTGAAGCCATGTCTAATTCCTGGACCGGAGTCTTAGACTAGCATTGCACTGATTCCTGGAATTCTCATTAAGAATTTTGATACCTTTTTTCCACTTAATTTTCGAAAAAATACAAAAAATCATAAAAATCCAAAAATATTTCTTGTTTGAGTCTAGAGTCTCATCTTAAGTTTGGTGTCAAATGCATGTTTTTGTTATATTTTTCGAATCCATGCATATATTTTGTGTTCTAATCTTTGAATTCTATTGACTTGAAGTATTTGTGTGTCTCTATGCATTCTCATATTGTTAGTGTCAGTAGTACACAAACTGCTAAGTTTGGTGTCTTGCATGCATTGTTATTTGATTCTTGTTGCATTTTGATTATTAAAAATCCAAAAATATTTTTTTATTTGTCTTTTCAAGTCAATGATACAAGGAATTGAAGATTTAGAACATACTGCAGAGGAATTATACAGAAAAAGCTGAGCATTCAAAATGCCCAGTGAAGAAGGCAGACTGGCGTTTAAACGCCAGCCAGGGCACCTGGTTGGGCGTTTAACGCCCAAAAAGGTAGCATTTTGGGCGTTAAACGCCAGAATGTATACCATTCTGGGCGTTTAACGCAGGATGGTGCTAGGAGGAAGATTTTGTTTTCAAAATCAATTTTTTTTTCAAGTTTTCAAAGTTTTTCAAAACCAAATCTTTTTCAAATCATATCTTTCAATCAAATGTTTCAAAATCAATTTCTTTCCTTTTTCAAAGATACTTACTAACAATTAATGATTTGATTGAACATTTTTTGCCTTTTCTATTAAGGAAGGTTTTATGAATCATATCTTTTCTTGTTAGGCAAGTCATTAGTTTTTAAATCAAATCTTTTCAAATTATTTTCAAATCATATCTTTTAAAATTGTTTTTAAACCATATCTTTTAAAATTGTTTTCAAATCATATCTTTTCAATCATATCTTTTTAAAACCATAACTTTTCAATCATTTTTTTCAATCACATCTTTTTCAAAATAGTTTTCATCAAATCTTTTAATTTATAATTTCAAATTCTTTTTCAAAAATCACTTGATTTCTTTCTCACTTTGAATTTTCGAAAATTATCAATCAAATTTTCAAAATGTTTTCAAAATCTTTGATTGAATTTTCGAAAATTCTCTTCCCTCCTTCCCACATCCTTCTATTTATGGAGTACTACTCCTTCTAAATGCACAATTCGAACCTTATCTAATTAAAGTTCGAATTCTCCTTCTCCTTCTTCTTTCTATTTCTCTTTTCCTCTGACATTTCAAGGAATCTCTATTTCAACATAGAGGAATCTCTATACTGTGACTTTAGAGAGATTCCACTTCTCTTTTTCTCTTCTCTTTCTTATGAGAAGCAGAGACAAAGGCATTCTTGTTGAAACTGACCCTGAACCTGAGAGAACCTTGAAGCGAAAGCTAAGAGAGGCCAAAGCACAACTCTCTTTAGAGGACTTGACCGAATTCTTCAAGGAAGAAGACATGGCAGCCGAAAACAACAACAATGCCAACAATGCAAGGAAGGTGCTGGGTGACTTTACTGCACCTACTCCTGATTTCTATGGGAGAAGCATCTCTATCCCTGCCATTGGAGCAAACAACTTTGAGCTAAAGCCTCAATTAGTTTCTCTAATGCAACAGAATTGCAAGTTCCATGGACTTCCAATGGAAGATCCTCATCAGTTTTAGCTGAATTCTTGCAAATCTGTGACACAGTCAAGACTAATGGGGTTAACCCTGAAGTCTATAGACTGATGCTATTCCCTTTTGCTGTAAGAGATAGAGCTAGAATATGGTTGGATTCTCAACCTAAGGAAAGCCTGGACTCTTGGGAAAAGCTAGTCAACGCCTTCTTGGCAAAGTTCTTTCCACCACAAAGATGGAGTAAGCTTAGAGTGGAAGTCCAAACCTTCAGACAGAAGGATGGAGAATCCCTCTATGAAGCTTGGGAAAGATACAAACAATTAATCAGAAGAGTCCTTCAGACATGCTTTCTGAATGGAGCATCATAGGTATTTCTATGATGGTCTCTCTGAACTATCCAAGATGTCCTTGATAGCTCGGCAGGAGATCTCTTCATCTGAAGAAGACGCCTGCAGAAGCTCAGGAACTGATTGAAATGGTTGCAATAACCAATTCATGTACACTTCTGAAAGGAATCCTGTGAACAATGGGAACTAATCAGAAGAAAGGAGTTCTTGAGATTGACACTCTGAATGCCATATTGGCTCAGAACAAGATATTGACTCAACAAGTCAATTTGATTTCTCAAAGTCTGTCTGGAATGCAAATGCACCAAACAGTACTAAGGAAGCTTCATCTGAGGAAGAAGCTTATGATCCTGAGAACCCTTCAATAAAGAGGTGAATTACCTAGGAGAACCCTATGGAAACACCTACAATTCTTCATGGAGAAATCACCCAAATTTCTCATGGAAGAATCAGAGACCCCAACAAGGTTTCAATAACAATAATGGTGGAAGAAACAGGCCTGGTAACAACAAGCCTTTTCCATCATTTTCTTAGCAACAGACAGAGAGTTCTAAGCAGAGTACTTCTGACTTAGCAACAATGGTCTCTGATCTAATAAAGACCACTCAAAGTTTCATGAATGAAACAAGGTCCTCCATCAGAAATTTGGAAGGACAAGTGGGTCAGCTGAGCAAGAAAGTTACTGAACTCCCTCCTAGCACTCTCCCAAGTAATACAGAAGAAAATCCAAAGGGAGAGTGCAAGGCCATTAACATGGCCGAATTCTGGGAGGAAAGAAAGGAGGTGGACGCCACTGAGGAAGACCTCAGTGGGGTGTTACCAACCCCTCTGAGTTCCTCAATGAGGAACAATGGGAAATCTGAGGCTCAAATTGAGACCATAGAGATTCCATTGGACTTACTTCTGCCATTCATGAGCTCTGATGAGTATTCCTCTGAAGAGGATGAGTATGTCACTGAAGAGCAAGTTGCTAAATACCTTGGAGCAATCATGAAGCTAAATGACAAGTTATTTGGAAATGAGACTTGGGAAGATGAACCTCCCTTGCTCACCAAAGAACTGGATGACTTGTCTAGCATAAACTGCCCCAAAAGAGGCAGGATCCTGGGAGTTTCTACACCTTGTACCATAGGTACCATGACCTTCAAGAAGGCCTTGTGTGACCTAGGGTCAAGTGTAAACCTCATGCCCCTCTCTGTAATGGAGAAATTAGGGATCCTTGAGGTGCAAGCTGCAAAAATCTCATTGGAGATGGCAGACAATTCAAGAAAACAAGCTCATGGACTGTAGAGAATGTTTTGGTGAAGATTGAAGACCATTACATCCCTACTGACTTCATAGTCCTAGAGACTGGGAAGTGCATGGATGAATCTATCATCCTTGGCAGACCCTTCCTAGCCACAGCAAAGGCTGTGATTGATGTTGATAGAGGAGAGTTGATCATTCAAGTGAATGAAGAATCCTTGGTGTTTAAGGCCAAGGATATCCCTCTGTCATCATGGAGAGGAAGCATGAAGAGCTTCTCTCAAAACAGAGCCAAGCAAAGCCCCCACAGTCAACTCTAAGTTTGGTGTTGGGAGGCCACAACCAAACTCTAAGTTTGGTGTTGAAACCCCACATTCAAACTCTAAGTTTGGTGTTGGGAGGTTTTCAACAAGGTTCTGAGTGTTTCTAGGCTCCATGGGAGTCCTCTGTCAAGCTAATGACATTAAAGAAGCGCTTGTTGGGAGGCAACCCAATGTTTTATAATTAATTATTTTCTTTTGTTATTTTATCTTTTTTGTAGGTTGATGATCATAAGAAGTCACAAAATAATGAAAAAAGCAAAAAAACAGAATGAAAAACAGGAAGAAAAATAGCACACCCTGGAGGAAGAAGCTGCTGGCGTTCAAACGCCAGTAAGCCTTGCTGTTGGGCGTTTAACGCCCAGTCTGGCACCATTCTGGCGTTTAACGCCAGAAAGGGGCACCAGACTGGCGTTAAACGCAGTAAGGGCAAGAACCTGGCGTTAAACGCCAGAATGGGCACCAGCCCGGCGTTTAACGCCAGAAATGGCTCAAAACGTGATTTTGAGCAACTTTTGGTGCAGGGATGACTTTTCCTTGACACTACAGGATCTGTGGACCCCACAGGACCCTACCATCACTCTCTCTCTTCTTCCCCCATTCACCAATCACCTCATACTCTTCCCCAAAAACCCCTCACCCTCAAATCCCATCTTTCTCTTCACCACTCACATCCATCCTTCATAAAACCCCACCAACTCACCCTTCAAATTCAAA